>NC_090901.1:11818621-11903426 GCF_040956055.1 Brachionichthys hirsutus
GAAATCACAACGTCAGAGCGAAATCATAAAAGAAAAATCACGTCTCGTTGGCTTGTTGCTGTCGAACTGGTGGGCGAGTCATTCTCACTGCTTGTTTGCACCAGTGAGAACACACAGAGCGCTGCCACCTGACCCAAACCTCACACTCAGCACTTCAAAAGGTGCGTGGCAGAAATACCTGCAGACACACACAGGAGGAGCGTCCGCCTCACAACAACACACTGAAACGCACTCCTTTCATCCGCTAGCTGCACGCGGAACCACCCTTTAATCTACGGTGGGCTGACACACACACAAAACACACACACACACGGACTTGTTCATGGTTTTAAATATTTTTGAGGAAAGAAAATGAAAATACAGACATTTGTGAGCATAATAGATTAAAAACCTCAAATACAAATACCTTGATACATATTTGTTTTATATTCATCCGACACAGCAGGAGAAATGTGAAATAAATCCAGAAGTTAAGATTTGTACTTTGAAACACACAAGTAGGTAATTACAATGGTTCTAATGGTTAAACAATTTTTATAATAAGACTAAAATGTATTTGAGAAAATATCATAAAAAATAAGGTGTTAAATTAAATATAAAATACATTTAAAAACTACAGAAAAATCTGAAAATTAACAGAAAGCAGCAAGCGAGCACACACACACACACACACACAGCAATAATGTGACTGTGTATGATTCTTCCCTATATTAAAATTAATAGTTAAAAAGAATTGTACATTTTTATTCTAGAATATTTTTTTTATATTTTTATATTAATATATTTAATTTCTTCTCCGGCAGTTTGTAACACAGCTTTTTTTAAATGCATTGTTTATTTTCTATTGAAAAAACTAACCGCCAGAATTTAAGTCTATGGGTAAAACATATTTTACCCATAGACTTAACCTTTTGGTAATTTTTTTAATTTGATCTATTTGAGCACAAAACGATTGTCGTTGGAATCCTTTGCCTTTGCTTTTGCTGGTTTATTCTAATGAAAGGACACATTTAAAATTCAATCAATTTATATATATATATTTTAAATCCACTTGAACCTGTTCTGTCAGGTTCAAGTGCAGGTTCAAGTTCAAGTTCAAGTTCAAGTTCAGGTTCAGGCGCTGGTTGTTCCAGCTGTGGTCTGCAGTTTATTTAATATAATAAAAAACACAGGATATAAATAAAAACTAAAAATAGCAAACATTTAATTTGTGAACCTTAAGAAGAAAATAATAATTAAATGTGACGGCTCTAAAAACCGTTTGATGAAGCAGATAACACCAGGATGTAAAATATGTTGAAAAGAAATCCTAATCTACCAACCTGCATTAAAATAAAACACCAAACATGCATGTGTGTGTGTGTGTGTAGCTTTGCTGTGCAGCTGAAGTTTGCCTCAGTGCAGAGAAAGCCTCATTGTTTGCTGCAGCAGGCCGTTGGATTGGTCAGGTATACTTTTACACAGAGGAAATAGTGAAAAGCTCCTCCACCTCCACCCGGCCATCTGCCTCTCCATGCAACCTTCCCTGGACTCCTGCCATCCAGTGCCAAAGGGCCTCGGGGTGGAAGAGAGGAGACTCTGCCAGCTATAAGTCCACTGCTAGCTTAAATCATCAATGGTCAGAATTTCCATCTTCCATTAAGATGGACCCGACTACTATCTGGTGGGTTTAAAAAAACTGCCTCATTCTATACAAAACCTAAAAAGCCGCAGGAAATGTGCAAAAGAAAAAAGAAATTTAAAAATAATAAGAGAAAAACCAACATTTGAAATAAAATCAGCGTCAGAAGTCAAAAACAGATACATAATCAACAGTATTTTTATTTTTTTTACAGAATGGATTGACGCATGTTTGTCGCTCATCCTCGTTTGTTCCTGCGTCGAATGAAAATGAGGCGATATTTCAGTTTCAGAATTAAGAAATGGAATAAAAAAAAAAGGAGCAAAAAAAAAAGAAAGAAAGAAGCAAAAACAAAGTCCAATCCTACCTTTAAAGAAAGAGAGTCGCAATACATCGATTAGAACATCGATTAAAATGAGAACAGAAGCCGTTTGCTGATTATTCCATCTCCTCCTCTGCAAACATTTCTTTAAATTTATCCGCGACTTTTCGGAATGAATTGCACGGATAAACCGATCAGAACGCGACGCGCCTCTCCTCATGCCGCGCAGCACCCATCTGAAACACCTCCACCACAGCGGCCTTCTACTCATCCACTTGGGGGGGGGGGGGGGGGGGGGCACCCTGCCAGCCGTCTCTGCACTATTAATAACTTTTGCATCAGTAAATCAGAACCAGGTTTCCAGAGTCATAAGAAACTTTCTGTTTATTTGCACCGGCGGGCGCAAAATGGAAACACCCAAACGGAGCCGGCGTCTAACGTATTTAAGCCGATATTACTCACCAGGTCTGGCCGGGATGCGGAACCCACCAGCGCTCCAGCTTCGATCCACATCCCCGACGAGCCCGAGGAGAGAGCCAGCAGCCCCCGCTCGGTGGTTCTCGCAAGATTCCCCTCCAAGCATCCCCTTCTCAGCTGCTCCTCAGCTCCGTCCCTCCTTCCAGCCGAAGCCCCCCCCCGTGGCTCGCCGGCCGGGTCCGCGTCCGACGAGGCCCGAGACAATAGGAGGCCATGAGGCAGTCTGCAAGGCTCCGGTTGAGCCCGTCTGCTGGTTAACAAGTCTCTGGATGAGGAATGCCAGCCGACAGACAAGCAGCATGTCTGATGCATGTCAATAGCGCAACCAGTCCGGTCCCAGTCTGTGCTGGGAACGTGAATAATTCAACAGGCTCGATGCTGCTCCGGCACAAGACTCCCGCCCGGCTCCCAAACGCCTTCGCCAGGAGAAGTGTGGCCAAGTGTTCAAGCCGCCGCCTCGCCAACGGCCCTGAAATGGCTTTTAATACTTTACACAAACAGGCAGCAGCAGCACAGAGTCGCCACGGAGACACGAAACACCTTCCGTCCGTCGCACGGGACAGAGGACCATCTCACCGGCGCCCTATTTTTTTTTTTTTACATTTCTTTTTGGTCTCTTGTGGCTTTTAACGTCTTTTGTTTGCAGCTGGCACCTGTCCCAGAAAGAGCTCCGGCTCCGCACGCCACTCTGCCCCGTTAGGAGAGCGAGTCGGGGAGAGAAAAGGGGCGAAAAAGAGGGAGGACCTGGGGAGGAAGCAGAAGGAGACACAAGGAGGGAAGACGAAGGAGGTGCGGCGCGCCGTGCCAGCCTGATGAAAACGCTGATGTGCGCCTCGGCTCAGACGCCGGTCGCAGTCTCCACTCGTCATCCAGACCACGAGCCTGCCGCCGCCGCCGGCGGGTTACCCGTCAAACATGGCGCCCTGGCACTCCAGGTAGAACAAGGCCCATCACGTGGCGAAGAACGCCGCCTTAGCGGTTTCAGTCCGACGGGAGAGAAAGTCAAAAAGTATCAGAAAGCTGTCGTCAGAGGGAAAAACTCAAACGATGGAGGCGTTTCTAGGAAACAAACCAGAGAGGGAAAAGCAGCGGCGTCCAGAAACCGCCGCGACCAACGTGCAAAAAGGCCCAAAATGCAACTTGTTGCCAGGTTTTGAAAAGCTGCTGCATCTCGTTGGAGGCAGGGGGTTAAAATCCAGCGAGTCGTGGGTGGAAAAAAAAAAGCTCCCGCTACGGAAGGGCGGGCTGGGGGGAGGAGACTGTAGAAATAGCAGCAGACTTTTTTCTCTTCCCCCCCCCCCTAGCAGAGCTTAAGTCTGCCCCTTGTGTGTGGCTGGAGCAGAAAGAGGGGAGCGAGTGAAACAGAGAAAGAAAAAGGAGAGAGGCAGAGAGAGGAGGAGGAGGAGGAGGAGGAGGAGACAGCGATCACCAGCGAAGGGGAGCGCTGCTCCGCTGATGATGAAAGAGGAGGTGTGGTGGAGCAGTCACTCCGTCATCACACGTCCAACACGGCGAGGAACTGCGTTTGCACCGGAGACGAGGGGAGAGGGAGGGAGGAGAAGACGGGTGGGAGACACAGAGGCAGAGCGAGAGAGAGAGAGAGAGAGAGAGCCAGAGTGGAGAAGGAAGAATCCACTCCTCCAGGAGTGCGCAGACGCAGTGCAGCGCTTCCACGCCACACTGGGATATACAGTACCTCAGCTCCTCTATCACCCGGAGCAGAGAAAGAGGAGCATCCACTCCTCCATGACGGGCCGTCCCGCCGCAGCACCTCCCCAGCCCGGGAGAGCCTTAACTCTTTAGCGCCGCCACAGGAACAGATACGCCTCCTCTGTTTATCCCAGTAACATGTGGCGGAGACGCCGAGCCAGGACCTCCTCCTGCTGCGCCTGCGCCTCCTCCTCCTCCTCCTCCTCCTCCTCCTCCTCTGCCCCAGCCCGTCAAATCGAGCTGAACCCGATATCACAGTGAAAAGCCTGATGAAGCCTGGGTGGAAAAAATTAAAGAAAAAGTAAAGCAGTAACTGAGGAAGAGCGAGGAAGAGTTAACAGAACGCCCGATGCCTCCATCTTAGACTGTATTGATTATTCGTTAGCGTCCGTCTCCCTCCCTCCCTCGTTTTTCCTCCCTTCTCCCACCTTCTCAGGGTTTGGATTTTTCCATTTGTGGCAGATTACTGTAACGCTATTGTACAACAACTTCCTGCCTCTTTTGGCTCCCGGTCTAAAATCGGCAAAGGCAGACAGACCATCAGCCCCCCCCCGCCCTGCCCCACCGCCCCCTCAGCGTGGAGCCGCCGGAGCTCCAAGAGGAAGGGAGAGCAGGAAGGAGTTTCTCCGGTGCGTTGCTGAGGAACTATTTTGTCTCTGCTGTTTAAACCGCCGAGAGTTAAAGCGACGATGTTCTAGAGAGACGAGAAGGTGGGGACTACACTTTTCTTACTTCTGCTCTTTGTAGAACTTTGTTGCTTTGGGGGGGGGGACACGCCGTCGTTAGCGGGGGCTCACGCTCATTTGTCTAACATGGCTGCTGCTTTCACAGCTTTCCTATCGGCTCCACGGGGACAGGGAGAATGACGGCTTTATTCGTGAAGGTTCCGTTCTTACCACGACTTTTAAACGAGCGAGGAAGCCGTGGGAACAGATGGAACACGTTTGAGCTGCGTTCCTCTGCAGGGCATGAAGTTCATTTGAGGATAGTTCCGGTTTCGGGCAGCGTGCCAGCACCAAATGTTTCACATTAATTGATCACCCTGAAAACGCCATGGGCGTCTCTTAAATGCAACTCGAAGCAGCCTTTGGCTTCTTCTTCTATCTACTTCTACTCAGGAGCCGCAGCAGCGGAAGCAGCGTCCCACATGACATGCAGCTGCCCCAGCTGCGTGAGACGCAATCAATCGGGCCGATTGATCGCGTCATGTGCAGCAAAATGGCGGATGCCGCCATGTTGAGACTGAGCTCAGAGGAAGCTGGAGAAAAATGTGTCTGTTGGTTCTGCCGGACATGCAGGACGACAATTAAAATGTGTCCTGGTGGACTATTACAGTTAATAAAGTTATGTTAAAATGATATTTGTATGTTTTAACTTCTGGAAAAGTATTTTTTTGATTTATTATTTCAGCCTCATGCCGAATGAGAGTTCAGAGATTACATGGGCGCAGCAAAGGAGCTGCAAATATGATTAATATTTGCACTTCAAGGAATGATTAGGAGGTCTGAGCGGTGAGGAGGAGTGAGGAGTGAGGAGAGGGCTGCCCCTTTGCTTCGTTAGCGACCACCGCTACATCTACACAATATGTGGCACATTCATGATGCACATTTATTCTAATGGATCTTTATCCCCGACCACAAATGCATCGTTTTGTAAGGACGGAGGACTCCATGCTGCCCAGGAGCAGCGGCGGAGTCCAGGAGGAGGTCCTACTTAAGCCCCGCACGTGTCTAAATAACGTCTCTATTACTCCCGGGACCTTTAAGGGCACTCCCCAGCGAGGGGGGAACAAATGGCGTGACCCCGAGGTCAAATGCGTTACATGCCGGAGCAGGCGGGCCCATTGAGCGCACGTCGCTGTTTGCTTTAAGAAGGCAAAGATTACCAACACATTATCTAACAACCATTAAGGGGGTGGGAGGGGGCTCATTGGACAAGGCAGGGTCAGCGTGACCTTTGACCCCACAGGTCACCACTTTCTGCCCTCCTCTTCAGCCCAGAAGAAAACTGCATTTTCATTTCAAAGAGCGACAAATTAATTAAAAGGTTCTATAAAAAAAAAGAAATTCTGATGCAAAATTAAGACGAGACGTGAAAACAGACGATCTGACCGAGATAAAATGGGAGCACTAAAGGAGGTCCTGATCACAAAATGGCGGCTGCAGGTCATGTGTCGTTCCGACGTTCCGGGAGATCCAGGAGAAAAAGCAGGAAAAAAGATCCGACTCAACCAAACTCATTCCTGTTGCATCAGCGGAGGTGAAATAAGAAGTCCAGAGAGGACCGGCTGATCGAGCCGGTCACCTCTGATCCGATCATTCGTGTCGTTCAGGGAGGAAAAAAAAATTTACTTTCCAAAAAGAGAAGTTCCTGGAAAAAGTCTCTGATTTTCCTGAAAGTTGTTTCGATAAAAACGAGCCACTAAATATCTGAATTCTGGATTAAACTTCCCTTTGATTTTTAAAATAAAAATTCAAGTTTATCTAATAAAATATGTTTGATTTTTTTTTGACTTAAAGAGAGTCGACTCTCCGGCCGACAAAAAAAAAAAGCGTTAAAGCCAAAGAGAATTAATAGAAATTAAAATGATTGATGAGGAGAGAAACGGTTGAGATTTAATTCAGAACTAAAAAAAGAAATATTCAGTAAATATGTATTTTTTTAGGTTTAAAACCAGAAATGTTTCTGTTTAATATAATATTTTTAATGAACCAGCTTAATGCAAAAAAAAAATACAAAATTGATTACCTGCAAAAATGCAATCACTTTTACACATGAACTCATTTTGCAGTGAAAGTTTTATTTCTTTTTCCTGCTGCCGATTTGAGCTCCAGATATATTTCCCTTCAGGTCTGAAAGTTAAGATGAATGTATTTATTGCGCTTTAACAATAATATCGTTTTTTAGGGTGATTATTAATCTGTTCAAAGGATTACTTTCCAGATCATTTTGAAAACCCAAATTTCTTATTCAATCAGGTCGAGTTTGTTTCAGATGAAACGTTTCTAATCTACAAAATATTGATTTCATGACTTTCACTTTAAGTTTGATCATATTGAACAGAAGCTGATGTTTGCTGACTAACGCAGTGAGGAAACAGAGGCAGGCTCGGACTCACCTTGCTGTTTCCCACTGGGCTGTAAAAGGCGAGGAGGAGGAGGAAGAGGAGGAGAGGAGCGAGGAAGAGTTCCTCCTGGGATCTCGCTGGAATTGACAGACCGGTTCAGTATCGGAGGGAGCTACCTCCCCGGAGAGGGACGCACCCTAAACTGTAACTAACGCCTGGCAGCTCGTCAGCAGCCAAATATTTGTCCCGGATCAGGGCAGCATTCTCACGGCAGCCGTCCGGCAAATGAAATGTAATCAATTCTATGAAGGGGTAATAAATTCATTCCAATAATAGAAACGCTGCAAAAAGCAGAAAGAGACGTCTTCAGCAGAGACTATTGAACAAATATGACAGGAATTCTATTCTGATCATTCATTTTGTTATTATGGGATATTTTGGGCCGACAGGTCGTGATCGTGAGCTAAGCTACACTCTAAAACACGGATCCGAGGTTCGACATTTAAATTCTCTGCAGCTGCTGAGCCGTAATCAAGTTCTCCTTCAGCTTCTGCCAGGCGTCTGCATACCTGAACGCTACCTTTGGGGGCCGCTGCTTCGAAGACCGTTGGCCATCTTGTTCCAGAACGGGCCTGGGGGGGGGGGGGGTAACGTCACTGTGGGGCAGTGTGGAGCCCAGAGGACAGGACATATGGTCCCCTCAGAGCGTGCTGGTTTGTCTCTGCAGAGTCCTGGGTCTGCAGAAAGCGGCGCCCACGTGCATCCAGAACAAGCTGACTTCCTGCTGACAATTGGAGGAGCCAAAATAGAAATGCAAGATTCTGCACAACAACAAGTACTAAATCTGGTGTTTAAAAAAAAAAAAATGCTTTGATCCAAATTCATTTTCAGTGCAGATATCATGTCTTAAACTCCCCAAATGCACCTATTTCGACTCATATAGTTAGACATTTCTAAAGTTGTGTTTCCGTCAGCGTTTTAAAGCGCGTCAGCAGCGCCGGTAACAGCCACTCGAGGACATGGATGATTGCGTGATGTTTGCCGAGCAGGTCGAGGTGGATTCCTGCTTCTTTATGGGGCCGACTGAATGTGCAGACACAGGTGATGAAGAGCTGGGTCATTATTAGACATCAGGAGATGCACATTAAGGGGTCTTTGCATAGCCGCAGCTTTAGGCTAGACAGCTGCTTCTCATGTATCCCTGTGTGCTGAAGCCTGATTGGTGCGTTTGTGTCATGCACATCTTCTTCCTCTTAGATTTAACTGCGCTTCAGTGTAAAACTAAACAATCCAATTATTCCAAACTACCTCTTTTATGTAAATGTCATGCTTTTAGCCTGGAAATACTCTTGGGTTTCCTCAAATAAATCCATCGGCATTTCACATGGAGTTCCGGTAATTTTATATATCATTATCCTAACCGTTATTTCTGGTGCCATTTGAATCATCATGACGGCGTGCGGGGCGGTTAACTGGTGCTGAACCGGGACGTCCTGTTCTACGTGTCGTGTGTAAAGCGTCATCAGCAGGATGACGGTGTGGACAGCATTTGGGAAACCAACGCTGACCTCTCGCACCGGCTCAGAAAGGGAAGATGGGGGGGGGGGGGGGGGGGGGGGTCACGCAGAGGACATGGCATCGGAGGGAGAAGTCGTTCTTATTCTTCCGCTCCGCCGCAGGCCTGTGTGCAGCGACAGCAAGACGAGCAACTGGGCTTTCCAAAATCCACACTCGTTTGGCTGCGAGCGAGGCATCAGGGAAACGCTGAGGAAAGCAGTTCGAGCAGCAGCACTGGATGCACTTGACTGTGTGCATTAGCCTGCTGCGTCCCCACCCTGACCGAATAACCCCCCCCGCCCCCCAACGGCAATATCCGTCATCTTTAGTAGCCAAAAAGGAATGCAGCCCAGATGTCCTCATCTGGACACGGGACAATCTTTTATTGTCATCTCCTGTTCTGATCAGTCGGGCCAAGAGGTTAAAAGGCGGGAGGCGTCATCTCTCGGACTGCTGTCAGCGTAGGTGGTAATGGTGTGTGTGTGTGTGTGTGGGGGGGGGGGGGGGTAACCTGGCACAGCACCAACCACTAATGCCCCTTAAATGTCAGACACTGCCGAAAGGGAGACAGTAAAAACAAAGGAGAGCACATTCATATTTCAGCACAGCAGATGCTACAACGGGTCGATGGCTGAGTGCACACAGGGACAGCGGCGGAGGGAAGGAGGCGGAGACTCAGAACACGGGAAGAGAAAAAGAAGCGGCGATGGAAGCAGCCCCGTCTGGCGGTCGTCTCCGGTCCACGGACAGTTCAGAGCCGTCCTCTCCCTCTCTCTCTCTCTGCAGACGACAATCTGTCGGGCCGGCGGAGGGGGGGGGGGTCAACGGGATGGAGTCCCGTGGTGGGGGTGGGGTCATACTGCTGGAGAGAGTGCTTTTTTTTTTCTCCAGCGGGGTGAAAGGCGGACGGTCATGTGTGCAGAGCTCATGACAAAAGGCCCTTTTATGTGCAGCGTATGCAGATAGAGGAGGCTCCTTTGTGCACAGATGGAGATCCCATGCCAGGGTCCGCCTGCGGCGCAGAGGGGAGGGGGGGGTGTCTCTGGCACTGAGGGAAGGGGGCACGGAAAGGGAGAACCAAGGCGTCCCGGTCCAGCCGGGTTGGGAGGAGGAGCCTGGAGGCTTCCTCAGAGGCCACAAAGAGAACCGATGGACCGGGGTTCACGCGGCGTTCTACTTGTTGAGGGTGTAACGGGGTCTGTCGGTTCCGTGGCGTTCACGGGGACTCAAATCCGAGTTTGAATGCTATGACCAAAGGCAGGACAGCTCGAGTAGCGTTTGGCACCCCTATCGTTTGGTAGCTAGTAGCAGCTAGCAGCTATTTCACAGAAGAAGAAAAAACAACTGAGAGGTTTTTTTTTATGCTTCTGTAAGTCACGCTCGACGCCAACGCAGCCATGTTGGACTGAACGTCACGATTTCTTTGCTAGCGGAACGCTAGGACGTTCAAATAGAACACCAGAGCGTTGTTGCCATGGTGTTTTTTTTTTGTTTGTTTGGTGTAAACAAACAAAATCTAACTTTGTTACGTCGAAAAGTCCCGAAATCAGCCCCCTAAAGTACAAAAAAAGAAATCCAGCGCCAGAGAGAAAAGCACCTAAAACGCTGATGCTAAACAATTAACTTTCTTTATTATCACAAGTGTTTCTTTTTTTTTACATTCCAAACAGGTTAAAGCGTCGGATTGAGACTCGTCCCTCACGACTGATGGCTGCGCCAGCATCATGGAGGCGCTTTGACTCTGGATCGCTATAATCCTGTCAGATTAACGCTGCATCCAGGCGACTCCCGCTAGCATCCCGTCTGCTGGGAACACGCCACATCCTCCTCCGCTCCGCCGACCAGGACGTCTCAACCCGGCGGTCGGATCCCAATCCTGCCCCGAGTGACACGACCCTTTCCATCGATGCACAGATGGACAACAACCCCCAACCCCCGACGCCAACACTCACAGCCACGTTCACCACTTTCCATACACTGCTGATGGCGGGACCGAGACCAAATGGAGACGTCCTCGACCAATCAGAGCCAGAAGAGGTCATGTTGCAGATAGATTTAAACTTGACGACCTGAGATAAGAATCGGTTGTGTGTTTTAAGACTGACAAACACACACACACACACACACATCTGAAAGCAAAGCTGGTGGCGAGCGCGATGAGGAAGGTTTAACCAATTACAGTCATCAGGTGCGTTGGCTTTTTGAGTTTGCTGGCACTGACAGCCAGGAGGCCGTGAATCAAATGAACGCTACTCGTCCCCTCTGTCCCCCCCCCAAAAAAAAAGGTTTACTGCCGCCCCCGGTCAACAAACAGGGACAGAAATATAGAAGCATGCCTGCATGATACCTTTTATCAATGATGTTTAGCCAAGTAGGATTTAAATAAACTCAAGACTCGTGTCGTCATGACTCCTGGATTGATTTGAATAAACAGTTTGTCGAGATGAAACTCTCGATCGTGTTGGTTATTTGTCGTTCCATATGGAACCTCACATTCGAGGGTTGCCCTGCAACGGTGTGAATTAACGGTCTGGGCTCAGAACGGATCCCCGGATGGAACGGAGCTGAGCTCCACCGCACCCCCCTACCCGCCGGACGGCACGGCGCTCCCGGGCTGAGCGCCGAACCAAAAAAACTAATGAGGAAAAAGTGCACTTTTAAAATGGTACGTTTTTGAGCTCTTAAAGGAACAGCTACACAAAAACTAGTCGAGCGACACCAACACGGTCCATGGAGCCGCAGCCTACTGAGGAAGACAGGAACTGTTTGTTGGGGGGGGCACCTAACTGTGTCCAAAGATAGACTTCCTGTCCCGTCCATGAAGATGCTCCTCGAGACGTTTTCGTTGGCTCGCCGTCGGGGCTCGGATTGTCCACGAAGCATCAAACGCACTTTTTGTTTCAAGTGACACGAAGCAGCAGAAGCCTGATAGAACATGATGCAATATTCCTTTAAAGGCCAGTTAATGAGGCGTCGCTGGGACGGACGCATGCAAAGAATGAAAGCCCATCAACTATCCGGACGTGCAGCGCGCTTCGGCAGCGCTTCGCCCTCCTTCCACGTTCCCGGAAGGCTGAGTTCTTGTGCTGCTCCTCTCATTTCCACTTTCAAAACGTCATTTTTCTGCCGTTGCAAAGACTTGCAGAGCGCTCCCTGCATGTTGGCAGGCGCTTTCACAAGCAGACAAGCTCCTCGCCGCGCCATGTGGCGGGGCCGGCTTGGTGTTCACAGTTAACTGTGAAGCTGCTCTGAGCAGGATGTCCTGCTTCTGCGTGACATTCAGTCAGAGCAATGAGGTGCATACCGAATCTAGAGCTCTTAATACCACCCCGTCTTTATACTGTAAATTATTCCCAGAATCTCTCACTGTTTGATGCCATCGTTTCAAAAGCTGTGGTTAACCTCCAAACATGTGGCTAAATACTTCAGCTAAGCCCCCGGAATTAAAGAGCAGTCATTAATAACGCCACCGCCAGTCGACTTTTTCCAACAGATGCATTATCAAAGCTACTTCATGGCATCAAATGCAACCTATTTTCTATGATTCTTTTTCCACTAAATGACATTTAAATCCAAAACAAGTCCCAACCTCTGCTCCACGGAGGGAATCGCATCTCAGCCGGATGACCTGCCAGGGACGTTACAGGCGGCCTGCAGCATCTGGTGGACACCTGTAAGACTGCAAGTCACTGGAGTGAAAGAAGAGGACTTTGGGATTCGGCTGAGTCAGCAAAAAACCTGGGCCAGAGTATACCTTTAGCGCTCCAGTTGGTTTCAAAGTCTTCGCCGCGGCGTAATCTAATGAGAATAGCAAAGAGAAGGCGGAGCAGGGCAGTAAAAACATCGGGTTGAATCTCGCGTGAGGCCAGGCGCTGAAAGCCGAAGGGTTTCACTGACAAAGAAAAAAGGCAAAAACAAAACGAGCATGAATTTTAAACGGTCACAGAGAAATCTGCGGCCTCTTAGTATAAAGAATGGGAGGGTGTTGTCTGCAGCAGATTGGACACAGGTGACGGAATTGAAGAGGTCCAATCAAGAACATCGCTTCCACAAGTTCTCAAAAGTCTCGTTAAAGCAAAAGTCTCCTTCTTGAGTCAGACTTTTATCCGTAAATGACCTGCAAATGTGCCGAAACAGGTATGAAATGAACGGCGAAGACGAACGAGCATGAATGGCCCTTCAGAGGGCTCATGTGTGTGTGAGCCTTACAGAGCGTCCTGTCTGGGAGCTTCATCAGCGACGCTAAGTAGGACTTCATGGGCCATAGGGTGGAGGGTTTAGAACCGGACACCTACCGAAGGCGCCGCAGGCCAAAGGTCAAGAAGGCTGCTGGGGGGGAGCAATCACCCTAACAACATAGTGCTGTTAAATTTGAACGTCTGAAATTGAACGACGCCCCTATTCTTCCTTCAAATCCATTCATTCGACTCCAAATCACCAAAGAAATTAGTTCAGAGTTCAAAAATTCCATTTCACGAATATCACATCTCAGAAATGTCCCAGTTGTTGGCTGGACCCACCGTTTAGCGACTGGCTCCGGGTTTTCCTTTTCTCTCCTATCGTTGACCTGCAGCAGAGAAAGACAAACCCGCTCCCGGACGCAAAATTCTCCAAGACAAAGCCGCTTTCGGTTCAGGCCGAAAGTCCCTGCCGATCCGTCTCCGGCTCGCCGCTGGCGCTTTCATTTACGAGAGCTAATCACTACAAGTGAACCGGATCGCAGAGGGACAGTCGCTGACACCACGGCAATTACGCTGAACAAGTCTGATCCCTTACGCAGCACTTAGGACGGTTTTAAAAGCCACCTGGGCACAATGGAGCGCTCCCCTAACTGTTTGGGTGCAGCTTGGTCCATTTTACAACCACCGGGGGCGCCGGCCTGGTTGTTAAGACCAGGGAAAGTAATCCCTGGAGTCAGGCCACTAAACCTGCTCCCTCTCGCCGTAACCATGGCAGCAGACAGGTAGTGTCTGGGTCACAGGGCAAACATGGCCGGGCTTCAGCACCGCATGTCGGTTAATAAAAAACTAGCCTGGTGCGACAGTGCACACACACACACACACACACACACACTCAGGTGAAGGTTGCGAGTTGACCGGGATATTCCAGGCGACTCAAACACAATATCCCATTTTATAATGATTAAATGTTTGAAAATTCATTTATTTCATTACACGGTGTCTCAGACATTAATATAAATCAACCATAGAGAAAAGAAAAAAAGATGGTCTCAGTCCGGATCAAATGGAATCATCCTTTAATACCATGGAAGGATTTATTTTTGATAGGCCAGACTTATTTTTTTTTTTTTTTTAACAAATACAGGAAGAATTCTACCATAAACAAAAGAAGAATAAAAAAGCAACAATGATAAATTGCTCTGCGACGACACAGGGAGAGGAAGAATTCAGTGGCGTGACGCACCGACCAGGTGAGGCGGAGACTAATTGTTGGGGGTTTCCCACCAGAATAAAAGATCCACCACCTTTAGACGTGTTTTCATAGGAAGTCACATATAAATCTCAGCCCAGGAGCTGCAAGTCCGATTCTGCCGGTGGCATGTCCGCCATAGCAGCTTTTAACTATTGTACTCTTCTTCTGTCATAATTCAATGATACACGTGCCATCCAGGTATTTTTTTTTTATAGCGCCAGGCCTCAAAACTCTTAAGAAAGAATCTTCCAGTCAGGCTTCCTCTTCACAAGCCGCGGTCCAGACTTGCCCTTTTGAAAGAAACACAGCCTCCCCTGGGCTTTCCTCCATCCACCAAATCTCCCTCTCTTTTTTTTCAGTTGCTACGAGACACTCCAGCAGAAGCCAAGGCTTCCACAGTTCATTACTGGGAGGAACAAAAGCCAAAGCCACTGGACAAAGCGGGGCAGACTAACTCAAACCAGCTCCCACTTAACACACACATCACACCGCCGAGCGCTCCGCAGACATACAAATGGCCGATTCAGGACCTCTCCTTTCGCCTTTTTTTTTTTTAAATGTATTTTTCCCAATGCCAGCGGGACAGATGAAGATCCCCCCCCCCCCCCCAGATACACAGGGAGAAGTCAACAGGTTGAGCATTTGCCACATTTTGTGCCAAAGACCAAAGAGGCTACAATGCACCGTCACAGCAGCATCACCCGTCTCCGGCTCGCTGCCGCCAAATCACGGAGCATCTCTTCTCCCTCCAGCCAATCAGATGTTAATCTCTGGCTGTTCTCATACAAAGAAGGAGAAGGGAAGGCCAATGAGAAATGGCCCTCCTCCTCCTCCTCCACACACGACAATCCCCGTCTGATAAATGCCAACGGACGGGCTATCAGTCTTTGTAATTAGGCCGGCTGCCACGCCCGAGCCTCCGTCCTTCAGGCTGGAGGTGGAGGACATGCTGTAGGTAGGGGGGGGGGGGGGGGGCGCAGCTGCCGGCAGCTCACCGAGCCCCAACAAAGGCCACTCCCTCGCTCCTCTTTCTGCTGCCTACAGTAGGGGGAATTATAAAAGGGTGGGCTGGCAGACTGCAAAATTACCCCCCCCCCCCCCCCCAATCTCCCTCCCTTTCTCCTTGTCTACATCCCAAAGCTGCTCCCCCTCACACTTTTTTTTATTTGCTGCACTGCAGAGTTTTGTTCTCCGAATTGCGTGAAAGCAGATACCTTGCGGTGAGAGAACGACTATTTAAAAGACGAGGAAGGGTCTCATTCTGAACCCCCCCCCCCCCCCCCCATTATGGCCCTGGACTGTTGGATTTACAGCAGACATGACTCAATCTTCTCCTCCTGGATTTGGCAGCTAAACTGGAAGCCGTGGGAGCAGAGATTGATGCTATTCATTTACAGGTCTTGGGCGACTCACAAACTGGCTTTGCCTGTTGTATCGGACCTGAAGTTTTCTTGGCAGCGAAACCAAGAACTGCAGGTTCAGCCAAAATAGACAATAAAGCAGAACGGAGCAACGTGCCAAATTGTTGGGGCAATTCAGTCCAAAGGCTCATTTTTCCAAAATGATTCACACTGGAAAGAAAAACATTTCTGTGTCCTTAGATGAACTTAGTGTGCTCACTGTCAGCTTCAACAAGGAAGCCGTGGGGGGGGCATGCACACTCAATCACGCACACACATGTGCAAAGCCATTGCTGCAGCTTCTGTGGAATTAGATCATGCATATAAAAGCCTCAAGCACAGTCGCACATATAAACACATTAAAAAGTGTGGTCAGCTCTGCAACACGGGCTAGTGTGTGTTTCATACAGCAGCAAGGCGGTAGAGAGGGGGGGTTCTAAAGGCGGGTTCTGCAGCAGTCAGCAGACCCGAGGCTGGTTTATGGCTCGTCTGGCTCAGATGCCTGACGGCGTTCACCTGTTCCTGCTTCGCATGCTGCCCGTCCGCAGGACGGAGGGACGAGACGCTCACTGCCATTACCGGCGAATTAACAAATATAATGTTCTAATGAATCAATAAAGGGACCAGCCCTGAATCGTATGTCCGATCATCTGCTCTGATTTGAGCTGAAGACAGAAGGTCTTCATCAAATGGACCCCCCACAGCTCAGCTTCATCACCAGCAGCATTCAGGTCTGTATTTAAAAACATGTCCGGTGACCCCGTTTTGACCTTTTCTCTCTTTGCGTGCAGGATTTAAGGCGACCCCTGCACTTCCAGACAACACTGACTTTATTTGTCTAACCGTTTTCTGTAAGTCTCAGTTCGTTTTATTTTATTTTATGTTGTTATGGACTTCTCTCAAGTGTCTCGCTGCCCTTTAGGTCGTTCTGACCCGATGGTTATTTCAATTATATCCCTGTTTGCTGACCTCTGACCCACATCTTGAATCTGGGTCAACATTCTTCAAAACAACTGAAATGAAACCCAGAATCCACATACGTTGCGCTGAGCCTCATGACAGCAAATACTGGACGTATCAGAAATAGGCGCAACAGTGCGCGTGTTTCAATTAGCGCCATGAAAACCACGCAATTAAGTTTCGTTCCGCATTTCTATTTCAGGGCTTTAAAAGTGACAGAGACCAGAGAAAAACCTCAAACGAACGTTCATCCTTGCGTTTCCACAGATCACAACTAGACCTACTTTCACTTCCAATTGAACATTTTAAGTGCCATCGTGTCGCAGGACAAAGAGAAGCTGCAGTTCACTCACCATCATTACGCACGTGCGCGCTTCTCGCTGCCTCGGCGCAACAGGCAGGGCGCGCACCGTGACCCGGTTCCTCCGGCGGTAGGGGGAGACGCATTCCGAGGCTCCCAGCTGGAGGACCGCGTGGCGTGTCGGCGCCTCATCCAAACAGTCCGCGAAGTGATCCGAGACGCGGGGACGGCGGGATTACGCACATCCCGGCGAAGGTTTCTCGTCCGTGTTCATCCACTCCGCGCGCGCGCTCACGAGGCGGACGCGGCTCCCTCCGCCGTGTGTCAAAGCCGGACTGCAAGTTATTATGACAGGCCGGTAACGTCTGTTGTTCCTGTGGAGGAACCGGATCACGGTGCGCGCGCGCTACAACGCACACGGCGTCTTTTCCCGGTGCACAGCAGTGATTGGACAAATCTCATATAGTGTGGAGTCATGATTCCCACGCGGTGCAGGTTATGTGGTGAGATTCAGAACCGTGGAAGTCCTTACAGAAGTTCACTTTATTTGGATCAGATGCAACACATTACGCACATAAAAACATGCGTGACGCAAAGAAATAAAGAGCACTCTGTTGTGTGTTGAGGGTCGTCTGAACGCCACGGATCCTCATCTGTTCAACTTTAACTGCTGGGCTGTGACGTCATGTATGCGTGAGGCCAGATAATCTGGTTTCACGGAACAAATAGCGGATTAGATTATAGACGTTAACCTGTCCTCCACTCCACTGACCCGCTTCAGTGACGCTGAATCAATGGAGCTGATCAGAAACATGAGAGGAATTTCTAACCTTACATTTTAATACTTCAGATAAATTAAAGATGCAGAATGCGTGCGCCTAAATGTAGTCAGTTGTTATTATCAGAATGAGGGAAAACGAATTCAATCATAAAGCAACAGTAAGTAAAGTTTAACTTTTATTATTATGTGCATTTTAATTTGATGCAATTTCATGAATGCATCGTAACGTCTTTCATTTTAACTTTAATGATCTTTTATCGCCGTCACACTCAGCTTTGCTTTTACTTCTTTCTCTTTCAGTGCTGAAGAACTCACACGATCACACTAAGAGCTCCATCCTCCTTCTGCTCAGGCTGAGCTTCACAGATGCTGCGATGGTGCCTTCAAGCGTCACTCAGAATATCTCCTACCGCACTGCCCGCTGCACCTGTTGCACCGCCCGCTGCACCAGCCCTGACCGTCACTGAAACACGAGCTGCGTCGACTTGTCATCCTGAACAAACAAAAAAAACGTGTACCCGGCAATGCGGCGTGCTCCAAATCCCATCTACTTAACCCCCCCCCCCCCCCACACACACACAGACACACACACACACACACACACTAACTCATGTGAGGGCTCATTGAAATGTATCATTCTGATCCCCATCACCGCGGCGGGTCCAGGAATGCGACCCTAATGGCCTCCGTCCTGCGTGGAGACAAGGGTAATGAGATTAGCTGTGTGTGAGTGTGTGAGTGTGATCGTCATCATCCTCTGCGGTGTGTGTGCAGCTTTTAGGCTCTGCAGGCCAAGGGACAATATCTCTGCAGTTAGCAGACGAGGAGGTTCAGAACTATTACAATAAAGTTTTAAACCTTGTCTCCTTCTTCCGTCCGGATTTCCTGTGTTTCTTGGAATGCCGGTTGTGAGATGTGGAATTCCAACGGAGGTTCGGGTTTCACAAATAGACATCCCAGCAGCTCTCGCTGTGAGTGGTGCGGCGCATCTGCCACTCATTCCTCGTGCAGCATGCTTTGTGGTGACAGTGCAGGATTCTCTCGCCAGCATCCACCCGCAGGATCCAATAGTTTTATTGTCACTCCCCATTATAGGCGTATTATCTGTGGGGATTGACGGCGTCAGGGCCCAGGACACGGTGAAGAAGCCCATCCGTGGTTTAAGCATCCCATCCAGAAGGAGGGGGAGTGGAATTGTCCATCATACTGCGGGCATTTTTTGACTTGACTAAATGATTGCGCTCCCAGGACAGCTGCCATTGGTCTGATCCAGCAACAGAGGGCTTAATTTGGACTTTTGATTCAAAATCACCCGCGACTATTGTGTTTCTCTACTTTGCTCTGCACAATGACTCTCTTATGCTGCTTGATCTGGAGTCCAGACGCAGCATGCGCCTGCAATGCAAAACCACTTGATAATAAGATTGAGGATTACGACTCGTTTGTCTCGTTGCTCCCGCTAGAATCCCATGGACTTCGCCGTCATCAGCCATAAGCATGTGAAGTCCTGGTCCGGGGTGGGCGATGAGGTTGCCTTGGATGCTTTTCTTGAATGCACCTTGATCTCCGTCTGTCTGGAGGCTCTTTGCATTCTAAGATAGTCTTAATTGAAAACAGAATTCATCTCTGAAGGCTCTGAATCACCATTAAAAGTTGACTAGTCTGCTAGAACTATGTCCACTAGGGGCTAGACTTAAAGATTCCACTTGGTCTTGGTGGCACCAGACTTCACTCCTCGTGGCTAGCGTTCTCGCTTTCGCCCTCATGCTCATCTGTTAGCTTTGAGTGCTGCCTCCGTAAAAAAACAAGTTCATTAGATTCCCAGCGGGAATCCCTACATGGGCTTCACCCTGTCATTGGCAGATGCATGAATGACTCTAGAAGCGTCTGGATTTGTAACCTGCGAGGGCTTAAGAAAAAGCGGTGGAGACAATGGCAGCTGAGGCGAAGCTGCAAGCGCCTTCAGTCTAAACAAAATCTCATTGTTCCTGTTTTCCACAGTAGGGGGGGTGGAAACACTCCCAGAACTTCAGTCCACCATCCCACCAGCACTCATTGCTGCTAGTGGGGCCAGTAATTAAACAGGGCCGCCTCTCGGTTTCTGCAGCTCCATGGGGGGGCCGGGGGGCCTCCATGAAATGCACTCCTCATTCTGAGTCCAGACGGCATCTGATGAGGGATTATCTGCTGGCAGAGGTTCGGCATACTCCCCAACATAATCTCCAGTTAGTTCAGTTCACGCTGACGTGACGGTGAAGCCGCCACTACCTTTCCCACGTCTGCCTCGTAAATACGCCGTCATGGTGACATTTGTGCTACAGCATAAAGAGTTTTATGTCAGCAGCTTGAATGGAACCCAGAAGAAGCATAGCTCCACCAAACCCGGACAATCCTTCATGTTAGGGCTGCCCCGCCAATCCAATTACACAGAATTACATCAGTAGTTCTTGCATAATCTTGTTTGCAACTGATTTCTCAAGAAATCTAATTACTAAACAAAAACACAACTTGGTTGAGGTAGAAATTGCACAAATAAGAGATGAACAAAATGGTGACAAAACACATTCAGAAAGTAAAGATTTGCTACACAATTTATTTGTCTGATTGTTGTCTGCCATGTTTGCTATTTGTTGAAGTAGTTGTTGTTTTGGCAGGCTTTTAAAAGTTGCAGTGGTTCAAATAACAAATGTTGACTAACATCTGGACCACCGGCCAGAGAGCATTCAAGGTTCTTCTTGTCTTTGATGAAAGAGCTGAAAATGTCCCATAAAATAAATCCTGAGAACTACAATAGTTCCTAGGTCTTGGCCTAGAAAACCTTTTATGGATACAGTGGAACCTTGTTCTCGAAAATAATGTGTTTACGCCATTCACATGGTGATCTGGATCATCACAACTAAGTTGTTCTTGGAATCTGAAAACACTAACCATGAAAAGTAAAAGTGAATCGGACTCGCTTCGGTGGCGAGGTCGAGGCCCCCCCCTCCCTATATGACTGTGGCAATTTCCATAAACATCGGTCAATAATCAACCGAGATATTGAGGAACAAATTTTGAAGCTCCATTCACTGCAATGTTAACGAAAATTTCAAAGTGATCCAGAATCCAGGATCTCTTCTGGATCAAATGTAATCATCTGTTCGTGGTAACATTCCCAACATTTCATCAAGATCCGTCCAGAACGTTTTGAGTTATCTTGCTAACGGAAGGACAGATAGATAAAAGACTTTGACTGCAGTCGGTTCTCTTCTTCATTTCTCTACAGTCGACACACTAATTATACTACAAATATTTACTTTATTTGCTTTACCTTCTGCAAACATCTCTCCAGACCACGCCTCTCTGGTGGATTTCTGCTTCTTTGAACACAGGACTAGATTTATTGCTTCTCCTGTCGGTTGATCTTATTTTTTTTAAATTGTACGGCATCTGTGTTTGGATGTCAGTTGAGGTCAGTCAATAGATATTTTTGAGAAGTAAAAGTATTGACTTGACCTTTGGATAGAGACTGGAAGAAAGACGTTTTAGGTACCCGCGGCTGAAACGACCTTCATCCACTGGATGGCTGGGCTTAGCCTGAGAGATGGGGTGAGAATTTAGGGCAGAAATAGAGCGACTGCTCCTTTTGTCTCAAAGCAAGCAAGGTGAGGTGGTTTACAAGATACTTCCAAAAACGGAGGAGAAGTTAAGTATCTCATCTAGCCCAGAAATACCTTAAGATCCCCCCAGGAGGAGCTGGGAGGTGGGACGTCTGAATCGCCATGTTTACAGAGCCGCTACCACAAAGTAACCCACAGGGTCGGAGAAAGGATGGATGGATGGATGATGATTATCAGATGTGCTGCACCGCCTCCCACCGTATAAGTAGGATTACATCTAACACACCCATCCAACAGTAAATCACAGTTCTATGAGATAGAAATGACGGCGCTGTGCGTCTAATCAGGCCTCGGGCTGATATTCCTTCATGCTTCATCTTTCAACAGGCGTCTCGTGTTCGTTGGCGGTAGCGTGACAAAGTGAAACTGGGTCTGTATTACATGAGCGGCGGCGTTTGGGAGAGAAACCCAATATTCTGTTGAAGTGTTCTGCACAGCCTTAATGTTGTTTTAGCTCCGGATGGAAAGCGCCGAGTCGGGTCCCTCGGAGCCGGCGATGCCAACAGGCTGCGTGGGGATAAAGAGCCTCTGAGACGTAAAGCAGGATCCGACAGGGTTCTGTTGCTCCACCGTGTCGGTACCGAGGCCATCGGATCCACAGGTCCAACGGTCGACCCACAGAGACCGTCCCCTCTGCTGTGACAGAGGAGGCTCGTGGTGAACCTGGCGCTCTTCCTCGGCCTTCTTTATTGGTTATTGATCACCTTTGTGAAGGACCCTGTGTTTACATATGTTTGTAAACATGATTACATGAGAACTGTAAGGTTAGATTTTTTTTTTCTTAGCTTCTTATTTCCAGACTGAACCAACTTGTTTGTTTGTTTGTTGTATATTTACTGCTGTTGTTGTTGTTTTTCTTCCAGTACTGGTGAATGGATGGGACAAACAGCTTGTACGAAATAAAATGTATTTTCAAATTACCAATTACCATATCCAAAAACATTGGATAAGCTGCCAAAGTCAACAATTACGACTCGTCTTCAAGATGATGAATGAATGATCTTCTAACTCGATGGATAATGTACGTAATGACGAGGCAAAAATGATACGATGACATCACCACCAGATCCAGACTCTGAAATGGATCCAGGATGATGATGAAAGTTCATCACGGAACAAGAAAACAAAGGCAATCAGATTGTAGCTGAAACGGACTCAGTTTGGTGTCAGATTGGATGAATATTGAAAAGTCAGTGACTGAGATCCTTATAATCCTCCGAATTAAAAAGCTGAAAACGTCTCTCTTCTCATTGTGAAAAAGTGCATAATAAGCAAAAACAGCTATGAAAAATATTCCCTTTGCAAAATCCCGTTTGCATCAGGCTGTAAAAGCAACACGGAGACTTTCACTGAGAGTCACGTTTCCTTCCTTCGGCACAAAGGCCTTCATTCATTTCAAAAAGGTCACATTCTGTCACTTGAAACACAATAATCAACAAAACTAGCTCAACCACAGTGCAAACATCCAGGCGGTTGAGTCTGAGGTGCACGTTGCATCTGGCTGCGTTATTATAGCAGGCCTAATAAACTGCAGCAAACACCCGTCCATGTGTGGGAGGGTCATGTCAGGTGAAGCGATCACGTGCCCCCCCCATCCTATTATTGTTGGGAAAAGCTGGCCCATATGCTGCAGGGGCGTCGGCCTGATGGCGATCACTGAGGCCCAGGGACGCGGCGACACAAACAAGGCGTGAGACTTCCCTGGGTCTACCTGTGACCTCCTTCTGAGGACGGGTCTGAAGGGACGAGCGTGCGTGCTGCCAAGTGTTTTTGCAGGTGCGTGCATGTGGGCCCTTGTTTGCTTTCCCTCAGAGCACACTGCCAGACTTCGGTAAGCTCACACAGACGTGCCTCGACGAGGTGCGGGGCAGGGCTTGATGACACGCGGTGTATTTCTGATCATGAGACGCCGTGCACTCGCTCACCCCGGCCCGCGCAAATCAAGAACAGTTGTCTGCGCTTTCAAATGTCCAAAAATAGCAGAAGCCTCGCTGCGTCTCCACGTTTATTCATATTCATGCAACAGGAATTAAAGCGCAGCGCACATTTATACTTTTATACATTTTTTGCACGTGGCATTTAATGGTTACCTCGTGTGACCCGGCTCGGGCGTGTTTGGGCATTACTGCATCTGATCCCTCTCAGGGAGGGCATTATCCATCCAGCTGACCCAGAAGATCTTTGCCGTCTGCCGGGCCATCCCCTCCGGCCTCTCCGGCTCGACATGTGCTATCCATCACGCGCTGTCATGAGGCAAAGGCTGCTTTTCTTTTATTTATGAGAAAAAAAACCTCACATTGCCATCGCACGTTATTCCCCGCGTCAGCGCTCACCACTGACTGCTCTCCACTAACATGACCTGTTTCTTTGATTTTTCTCTGTACACGGGGCGTCATAATTCAAAGGCAGGGAGGGGGGAGGGGGGCAGAGTTTAATTCACGAGCAGACTCCAGATTGATCACAGAGCGACTCTTTCCCCTCGTAGTCAGTGACCTCAAGGAACTTACAGCATGAAGTAATCAATGCTGGTCACCGCACAAAGCCATAACTGTATATCTCTTACACTGCCCCCCCCCCCAACCTCGACGCTGCTCACAGACATGACAAACAAGCATTGTCCTCCTCCGGTGGCCGGAACAATCATGTCCACTGTGCTGGAATGTCCAGGGGTCAAGCAAGGTCAAGGATCTTTAAAAGCTGGAGGACTGCAGAAAACATGCTCATACATCCAAAATGCTGCTGCGTGGAAGACAGCCCCCCCAACACACACAGGCTGAATCAGCAGACTGGGCCTCCAGCAGTGTCCCTTTGCAATGGCATCACCACAAATTTGCTTTCGTGAGGTGGCCCATGCATCAGAGCTGCCGGAGCCGGAGGGGCCGGGTGGACAGGAAACAGATTTCAAACAGCCGCGATGGCTCAAGCAGGGAAAAAAACGTTTCGCTTAGCTGAGGTTTAAGAGGAAACAGGTGCCATAAATCAAACGGTGCTCATGGAGATCTTCTCTAATGCTGTCTTGGTTCTTGTTCACGTTCTGGCATTTAAAATACATCTGTATTCATTTTCTGGCGCGTAAAGACAGCCGAATATTTGTCATGAAGACGTGCGCCGCCGGAGAGTGGATTCGAACCCTGTGGAGGAGGTCGGCGGGTAACGCTCGCTCAACTTCTACCTGACCCCTGTGATTGGAGGGGAGCTCCAGCCGGGGGAGTCGACACGTGCGGAGGGCAGCGCCGATAATTTGGGCCTGCTAAAAAAAGGTGTAAATTAATGCGGACGCAGCAGATTGATGGGAGGAAATGTGGTTCACACTCCAGCAGTATAATTTAGCGTGTCGCCGGAGCTTGACTTTTATCTTTCGCTCAACCTTTTGAAGCATTTTGGGGAAACATGATCTCATTAGTGAGGAATAAACTGTCTGGCGTTTTGAATCAGGGCGGATCAGATCAGAGTTAATAAAACCCAGTGGAGGGTCAATGGGTCAGAGTTCTACCAGGTCTGGATGCATCATATTTGAATCATTTACCCGTATCGATGATGGTCACATGATTCCTGATGCAGGAGTCGTATTTCGGTTGTGTAATTTATAATCTTGGCCAGTTACTGCAAGGTTAGATTAAAGTTCACGGTTCAAGAACCAGATGGTCACATGATCAGCTCTGACGTCGCCGTCCTGCCTGTAAATGGAGAGTCTCTGTCGGCCTCCATCATCCCTAAAAAAAAGATTGCGTGTATTTAGGATCAACCTGAAATCCATGCTGCTCCAAGCAGTCACAGACACGAATGACCTTTCCTCACAGGGGAGTAATCAGGTCTTTTGGTGCGTTTGGGATCGCTGTGCAGTTTGTGTGAATCTTGCTTGCCGCCATATATTCCAGATTTTTAACGTCAAGCCGCGGCCTATGAGAGGAGACAGCTCGGACGCGTCATTCCGTCAATCAAAGCGATTATTTACATACGTGTGATGCCGAGCGCTTCGTGTTATATGCTAAAACGCCATGATGGCGTGGTGCGGCGGTCTATATTTGACCCAAGCTCTTTCTGAACCTTAATAAGGGGTACTGTTACTGCACAGCGATACGCCCATGGGACCGCAGCGAGGGGAGCGGACGCCAGACACTGTTTCAATCACGGGGCAGGGCTGCAATTGGAGGAGATGTGTTCCTCCGAATCGACAACGTGGTGTGTAATCAAGAGTCGGTACACACCGACACACACACAGACACACACACACACACACACATACGCACAATCCAGTTGGCAATCCTGGCTGCAGTCAGGAAGTGCTAATGAAGTTATTAATGATATTCATGTGTGCAGTGGCGTGCAAGCAGAGCCCGGGCCTCCGTTCGCCAGCTGGTAGATCTGTCTCAACTTTGGGCGACTGGTGATTAACGAAGCAGGGGGAGGGACACACACACACACACACACACACACGCTGACTCTGAGGTTTGCCAGGGCAGCAGAGATGCAACGATGAAGAGGAAGGTCTTCACACGAAGAGCTGCAGCAAAGCCACAACAGGGAGGAGTCTGGCTTGATTGGCTCAAGCTAAGAGAGGAAGTAGCTCCAACTTCCCCTGAATCAAACGTTGCAACACAAAAACATCTCAGATGCTTTCATTCAAAAACACCTTGACCTTGCTGCTGACCCCGCCTCTCCACGAGGACAGGTTAAGCAGCTGATGAAGACGAGCACTTCCTGTTCCGTTTGATGGATTCCTTCCAAATGTCGCCTCTTCTTATTGGTGGTGCCGTTCACCGGCCGGTTCTGGTGACCTTCAGGTCACCTCCATCGAGGGACCGCAGCTCCTTTCATAGAAAGTCTTCCTTCTGCTGTTTCTTCTTCCTTCAGCCATTGAAGATGGCAACCTGCTGCAACTTCCTGTTACAGCAGAACCGAACCAAACCAGTTTGATCCAGAGCCAGTCCACCTCTTTTTGTTGGACCACAGTCAGGCAGTTTGATCCAGATCTTGCAGGGGAGGTTTCACACCCGCAATTTTGGTCTGGATCAAACTGCCCAGATTGGCACCAACATTTAAAATGTTTTTTGCCTCATGCTCCATCCTTTGACCAAATTGAAGAACAATTCAGACAATTGGACCAATCAGTGGACATTATTATTAATAATAATAGTTATGTACCAGTTGTTCGGGAAGTTATTTTGTAAATCACATACAGTCATCTTTCTGTGTGATCTATTAGCAGTAATCAATACTTTTCCTTTACTTTGGTGAATGACACCTCCTTTCTGGTGAAGAAGTATTCTGATAAAAGTAGGGAAGTAGCTGAGCTACCGATAGACAAAAGGATAAAAAAATAAAATAAACTCTGTAATTGAAAAATGTTTCATAGCATTTCGATTTAAATCTCCTGATTTAAGACTGAACTGAGTGAAACTGGTTTAAGTCAGGAGGAACAGACCTGCGGCTTCATGTTCTATGAGGAGGAGTCATTAAGATGGCGGAGGAACCGGGGGGGGGGGGGGGTCAGACCCACGCAGGCCGGATCCACTGGCTCCACAACCAGGGGCTGACAGAACCTCCTTCCTGCTGGGTGTCCCACCTCTGGCTTGTCCAACACCCCCATCTACTGGGAATCGCCATCACCCAGAGCAGAGAAGGTTAGTTTAAATATGTTATACACGAGGCAACTTCTCTTTTGTCTCCTCCTCTCTTCTCTCACAGTCGCGTTTTTATAAAGCGTCGCCATAAATCAGTCCAGCCTTTGAGTGAAGGGATTTTTATTGGTTTGGCCGCAGGGCCGAGTTCGGCAAAGCTCAGGCCCGTTTCTGTGCTCCATCCTCTGTCTCCATCTGCTGGGACGACTCGGCGCCGCTCGGGTTCTTCCTGCATTTCCAACTCGTTCATGAAGAGTTTATTCTGCCGCGACAGGACCCCAGAGAAGAAGAAACGCCATCACTTTCGGTTCTGGCGGTTCTGTTGCCATAGCTGAGGCGTCTCCCGCAGAAGTGGTCCAACGGGGACGGGGAGCCACGTCACAAAGCGTCGTCGGTGATATAACACAGATGGCCAGCGATTCTCAAAGACATCTTCACGGATTCCAGCGGTCAAGTCTGGATTTCCTGCTGCAGTGCCAGGATGCGACCACCAAGATGTCCCTCAATGGAGTTAATGGCGTGGCTACGAATGATTTAGCTGTTCGGCGGCGTGCGGCGCCGGCTCAGTGCTCATCAGGGAGCCATTACGCTGCTCCAGAAAAAATTAAGATAAAGGAAAGGAACATTTATTTTCCTTTCCTTTAAAAGGAAAAAGGAGGGAATTGCATTGTGCTTTTGCTATCAGCCACTTTCTGAGCGCTTTCTGAGCATCCGAGTCTCTGCCAGCGAGAGTTCTCATCAAATTCCACTGGATTCCAGTAAGCGGTGTCGGACGACGTTCCTGGGCTTAACGGGAAATCTGTCTTTAGGGTGCAAGATTATAACCTCTGTAAACCACTGGTCAATGGAAAAGTCGTAATCACCCCCCCCCCCCCCCACACACACACACAGGCCAACCGCTCTCCATCGCAGCATTGGCGCCGGGAGGTACAGAGGTGGCCTTTTTGACCAAACACAAATAAATTCTGTGGAGGATAAAATAAATACTCAGCAGCAAAGCGTTTGGCGAACGGAGGAAAATTTCTGTCTCAAGTGTTCTAAAAAGTCACTTTTGGAAACGCTACAGCCGAGGAGAAAATGTTGCTGTGAAGATGTGGACCTTCGTCTTCATCAGTCGGGGGGGGGGGGGGGGGGGGCATGGGCCACCGCTGAATTCTGATTAGTCATCCCAAACTGTCATCCTGAAGTTAGATTGGCTATCTGTCCCGAGAGAGGCGGGACTAAATGCGTTCTGTAATCTGAGTT
The DNA here is from genome assembly GCF_040956055.1 of Brachionichthys hirsutus. Lineage (NCBI taxonomy): Eukaryota > Metazoa > Chordata > Actinopteri > Lophiiformes > Brachionichthyidae > Brachionichthys > Brachionichthys hirsutus. The sequence goes on from NC_090901.1 coordinate 11,846,776, forward strand.
TGGATCAGAAACCCTGATCTGGAGTCGCTGGTGCAGAATGTCTCCTGCTAGCTGCTAGCATTCAGACAGTTAGCCGGTGGCTGTTACACCCCAGTGATGGACGGAGCCGTTATGACATCATTCATATCCTTCTTTAATTTGCCTCTGGTGAGAACCGTTCACTTGATCCACATAAAACTTGGCGTGTGAGTTCCCGGGGGGCCCAAACCACAGCATCGACTCCGGTCCAATCTGCACAGTGTCATGCTCAATACTAACACGCTTAGAATAAACGGGCCAACGGCGCTCTGTGTAGAAGCAGGAACTGACACATATTGATGTCATGATTGCCGCACCTGGTCCAAAACACCATATCCAAGAATGATCTTTCTGGAGAACCAACGAAATGTCCTCAGTCCTCTAGACAGTGGGGGTGTCTCACACACAGCATTATCTATCAAGATGTGGTTTCAATATCTTCTTGTGTGCGTGGGGTACACTGTTGTTACAGTCTGCTCATCATTTCGGTCATCGTCTTTGCCCCACATTTAAACAAGGAACCATTTATCAGCCATCTTTTTAACCTTCATGTTCCACTAAGGTAAAAAGCAGTAAACGTTTGAAGTCAAATATTTAAGTTTTTTTTTTAATACTAGTTGTTGGGGGACTAAATAAAAGATCTTTGCCCGTCGTGCTCACTTTGCTCTGATTGCTCCAGCAGAAATGACCTGATGAACGTTAGACTTTATTTATGCTATTGAAGGCCACTTCTCTTTTAGCACTTATCGTGCAAATGTCGACTGACTTCAGCATAAAAACAAGCAGGAATGTATGAATCTGTAATAGGTTGCCATGTTGGCAAATTTTACTGTATAAGGAACGATAAACTCACGCCAATCCATTGGATCTGCACTCGTGCACAGACTTTCATGCCACCCCTGCTTATGTCAGCGCCCCAGTTGGGCCACCCTGGTCAAAAGCGTCTGGACACGCCCCTGTAAACAATGGAGACGCTCTCTAATTTCTCCTGGAATGCATCTAATAAAAAAGTGTTACTGCAGCAAAATAAAAAAGGCCTTTCATGTCTCTGCAGCTTCAGTTTATAACGGGGTTTACCCTCCGACTGAAAATATCATTGTCATGCTATGGCCGCTGAGGTAATGGCTCCGCCTCGACGAGGACGACTGCTCCCCTTTGGAGACCGTCTGTTGTCGCGTTGACCCAAAGACAGGATGACAAACTGAAGGAGGACCTGTGGAGGACGTGAGGAAGACACGCAGAGGAAGGTGGCCTTTGACTCTTACCCAGAATGCTCTCTGGTTGCAGTTCCACTGGCTACAAGCCTAACGCTAACTCACATCTCCATGGAAACGTCTTCTTCCTCTCTGTACCCAGAGGAAGCTTGAGGTCATTGGCCGGATGAGGGCTGGAGTGATGTGTGTGATGTCTGGAGACGCCATTCAACCGGGATTGATGCCCTTAAAAAGAAGCTTGAAAAGAGATACAGCAGTCTTAGTAGTTACATGGACTGAAAGGACGCATCTTAATTCTGGGTCAGCCCCCCCCCCCCCACCCTGTGGTTTGGTTGACCTTTGACATCCTTGTTGGTTCAGTCACCAGGACGACACCGTGTTCTTGACTATGACCCTCCTGACCCAGAACTTTACTGTCACTACTTAACATTTCCTGTTTTCTGGATGCCTCCGGGCCAACAACCAGTGTGTGTGTGTGTGTATCTGATCTGTCCAAACATTCCTTTGTGTGTGTGTGTGTGTGTGAGAGAGGCCCCTGTAAAGCCCATGTGTGTGTGGCTGACAACAAAGAGAACCTGTGTTTGCCAGGCCCAACCCACGGCGACCCGAGACGCACGGGACGGTCTGAACCCACCTGGACTCCAATACACAGCGCGGACCGGGGACATTACCGACCGGAATCCCCCTCTGGACACGCCCCTCCATGTTTGGGCTCTCCCAGAATAATCGGAGTAAAAGTCATTATCATCAGAGGTGTTCATACTTCATCGCGAGCACCAATCAAACCTACCCCTCCCCTCGGCGCCCCTTCAGGAGTTACACTCCCTGTTGCCAAGGCAACGGCATGAACAACTGGGTTAGCTGAAAAGAAATATGTCTGCAGCTGCTGCCCAGAAGTCAGTAATGTTACCCAGGAGAAGGCGCGACGTTCCAAGAGAACGACAAACAAAATAAAATCTATGTTCTTCTGTCGGTCCGGCGAGAGTCACACTGACCTCATTCACACCTGGAACCAGAATCCAATCCACAAACCTTACCAAGATAAGGAAAAACAAGATGGGATGGGATCTGGATTAGACCAGGTGTGAGCAAGATGATGGCGAGCTGTCTCTCCCTGTGGGGGGCGAGCATGTCAGGGCCCATGGCAGGTGAGAACCCAAATGTACGACAGGAGAAGGATAATCCAGAAACTGAGCTTTATTGTTCAAAACCATGAGGGAGTCAGTCCAAACTAGCAGACAAATCAGGATAGGGGTAGGCAATGAGACCGTTCCAAAAATCACAAACCAGGTTCTCAGCGGAAACAGGCAGACAGGTCCAGATGGGCAGGCAAAGAGACGGAAGACTTCTCTGATTGGCCAAGAAGAATATGAATGAAGATTTTATATTTGAGAATCGGTTTCATTTGTTTACAACAAAACCAGAAGAAATGTCAGTTTTAGGGTTTAGTTGTCATTAAAAGCAGTTAAAGCTGTTAAAGTGTCTATTTCATCTCAACCGTAGAAAAAACCATAAAAATGAACATATTTGATAATAATACAGCTTCATCTACATCAAGGCCAAAATATTTGAGAATTTGTCACAGATTTCCCCACATAATTTTTTTTGTTATTACAATTGGTGTAATAAATTAAGAGAAAGAAATGCTGCTAAATGTTAGAATAATGCGACCACATCTGGCAGCTGTTTTATGTGCTTTGAGCCTGCAGGGAGAAATCGGAAAATTACATAACACAAAAGCAGGAACCACAATGAGATTTGAAGGATGATTGGTCGATTTAATTGCTTCCTTATATCAACAACGAATGTAGCCTGAATATCGCTTCAGGTCAGAAAAAGGCTGCTTTGTAAGGAAAGTAGTATTTCTCCATACCGCCGGTATCATTAGGCTTCGCTAGGCGGCTGCCCAGACAGCACGGCCAGCGTCGATGGTCGGATACTATAGGAAAAGATCCTCCGCTGTGCCAAGAGCCGCGTTCTCATGCCCAAATGCATCGGGTCCTTGGAACAGAACTGCTGTGGATAAACAGAATGGATGGATGGATGGATGGATGGATGGAGGAGAATGGCTGGTGCAGAGGTGGAGTGGAAGGAGGAGGAAATGAAAGCTTTTTAGGAAGTCAGCTGATGGAGCTTGACGGTTCCTGGAATCTCCATCATGACTCCTGTCACCAAAACCGGAGCGATGGGGAAAAAATTCCAGACTGTCAAAGCAAAATCATGGGATATCTCATCATCATCATCATCATCATCATCATCATCAGCTGTGACATCATCAAAGACATTTTACATGAATCCCAGTCACCAATGAGCCCATCCAGGTTCGGATCCAGGGGCGGGCCCACAATACCTTATTTGTACCAACAGAAGGTATTGTGTTTACTTCACGGCGAGTTCTGAACTTATGAATACCTGAGCAGGTATGATGCAGGTGAGGCTGAATGGCAGAAGAAAAATGATATAAATATATAATTACATTTTTTTCAAATTCATCACTGAAAGCTTTTAGGAAGGGATGAGTTGTTGCCATGGAAATGCAAAAAAAAACAAGAAAAAAAAAACATTCGTCAAGCATTTCTACAAAGCAAAGCATCTGCCGGGTCTGTTAGCCAAGTTTAGCATTAGCATGTTAAATACTGGGCGCACCGGTGAACTGCACATCCGAGGTGATTTGAGACAATAAAAGAGGCTCTTCTGAAAACGCCCTTTGTTCAGTTTATAGTCTGGAGTTCACTGTTTACCTGTGATTTTTATGAACCTCTCTATACCTGAGCACAAAGCGAGGACATCGACCGGCTGTGTGACTCAGACGCAGCGACTTATTCCCAAGAACCGAACCGCCAACGTCTTAATCTCTGTCACCCGGACTGGAATGGCAAAACTTAAAATTGATGCAGGTGCACTGCTGGAATTCTGCTTGATTTCTCAATGAACTTGGCCACTGTTTCCAGAGTGCGACCTGAGGCCAAGCCTTCCCGGGTTTTGTGCGTCTTCTTTGTGCTGAATGGATCGGGGACGGAAACCAGCGCTGTTTGTGCTGGGTGCAGTGCAAACACAGACAGTGCATGGGTCATTGTGTGCAACGGCGAGGAGAACAATCGGCCGCTTGCATTGCAAACACTCCCAGCTGTTCAGAAACAGCTTTGCATGTACGCGCGCGCGCGTGTGTGTTTGTGTGTGTGTGTCTGTGCCCGTCCATAGCTGCGGTCAGATACAAATATGGAGCCACACCCTGAGTCAATGCTCTCTGTTTGACTTTCACAGGTATGTAAACTCCAACGCCAAAGCATGCATTTGATGTCTCCGCAAAGTTTACCCAAAAGGAGAGGAAAGTTAATACCTAATTCAGTTTTGCAACGTTATCACATCCATATTCCTGCCTGTTGAGGCAGCGCAGAGGCTTCACTAATAGCTGTGAGCCAATGAGACCCAACAGCCAGCGGGATCAGCGATACGAGATCAGACAGGGATAGGCCTCGGGTCGGGCTCGAATGTCTGTCACACTGTTGTGAATGTAAATGCCTGGGCCGCATCTAGAACAGCAGCAATGAACCCATGATGAGAAAAAATTCTGCGAATCATGTGAAAAGATCTTGTAATTATGATTAAATCTGAGAATGGTGAGAGGCAGGAAGAACTTTTAAAGGATGAGTTACTGTGAGGAAAGTTTGAGAAAAGACATTTGGCATTACGAAATCAGGATTCTACTCATGAGACTGAGTAATTGTGGGAGACGTTTGCACTGCTGGGCTCACTGCGTCACACCAACGGGGAAATACAAGTGGATTAAATGTTCATTCATATTTGAAACAAACTGATAACGAACCCCAAGTTTTCTTGTAATGATGAGAATATATATATATCCAAAAAAGTGTCTGAGCTGAAGACAATCCAATTGTGAAAGTCCAGTCCCACTCATGTAGTCCTGGTCCGGGTCTAGACGCATGGCAGAGCAAGCCTCTCCAACCTGGACCTGGACTCCGTCCTCTCCTCAGCCATTCCGTCCACATCACCGAATGCCTTCTTGAACAAAGGCTACAGTTCTGGCGGGACGTCCCAAGCTGTCAGGTTTGGGTAAATGATCTATCCTCGCCGCTACGTTCTGGACACCCGTGGCAGTTTGGCTCGTGTCCCTGCTTAAAACCGCACATTTTAAAATTAGCGTTTGAAGGTTTGAGTTTCAATTGAAACTTTATACGATTTCCTGGAGCGGTCGGACGCTGGCTGGGTCCGAGGCTGTTTCCATTAACGGGGCACAGAAGCATTTCAGCCTGGACCAATCAGCCAGTAGGAAGCAGGCTATTGGATCTGATTATCTATATGACCTTATCTATCAGCCAGCTGGGACCCAACAGGACCGAGGTAAAGGTCAAACCTGCTGGTCAGTGATGGATTTGACCTCTGACCCCACAGTCGGACATACAAGGAGACATCCGACATCCAGGGCGAAAAGGTCGCTTTTCCTCGGCGTAGCCCCCCCCCTTGAACCCTCGCCCTGGCGCTGCTTCCTTTCTCTCAGGTACTGCAGCTCCATCAGCGGCAACGGAGTGTTGAGATCAAGAGGAAGGCAGTTGGATGGAGACGGCTGAAGGGGACGGAGAGAGGGACGCGTAATAGCCGTTTCCCTTCTAGCCTGGGGCCCAGCGTGGATGCGGTGGACCCAGCCCCAGACGCCACTCCATGGTTTGGCATCCTCTGCATCTCAGTGCTCTCACTCTTTCCAGCTGAACCGGCTCCTATGCAAACACACGGGCAACCAGCGGGTTTTCTTATTTAGTCGACGGTCAAGAGCACTTAATAATATTCAAAAAAGGCCGAGCGACATAGGATCCTGCGCTCGCCAGAATTTTAGCCACATCACAATGGTGCAATCTCCAACGTTTGGCCGCCATCATTAAAATGATGGGGGGGGGGGGGGGGGGCTGAGAGGAGGAGGTGGAGCGGAGGCCGTGTCTCAGACAAAGCAGCGATGTGGCGTATAAACTACCCAGATTGATGCGTCCTCGCCGGCCCAGAGCTTCTCATCCCCGCCAGTGTTAAGAGATCTTCACCTCCATACCACCCAAGTGCTGCAGTGAGTGTGTGTGTGTGTGTGTGTGTGTGTCCTCATGTCTACGGTTTTAACTGTGGACCCGGACACCGACAGACAGATAATGTCTGTCAGCGCGCACAGGAATGTGTGTGTTTGTCAGGACGCCGGCATAAACCGTCCCTCGCCTTGGTCCCGCTTTCATAAAAAGAATCGTCTCTTTGAACATTTTAATTAAACTAAGCGGGACCATCCCCACCCAGGCCTCGGCGACCGGCTATGTGCGTTTCAAGACAAACAAGACCATCTGTTCCGGGGCAGACATCAAATACACGTCTTTTTATGTCACCCTGGGCCCGCGTGTTGACTTTCATTATTCCTCAAATCCATCTGGAATTTTGATGGGCATGTTTTTGAAGGAAAAGGCCTTGAAACCACAATGCGAGGATGTCTTGAAACAAAGGTCTCCGCGGTTTGGTTTCACGCGGTCAACAACAGCCTGGCAGTCGCCGCACTCAGATAGCTCATGTCTGTAATTTTAGTTCATGCCATCATTATTACGACACGTTCTTCAGGCCGCTTCTTGGAAATACATTGAATTGATGGGGTTTATGTGTTCTACAAGAAATTGAACAAAGACCATAAAATTTAGAGCGAAGCAAATTGGATTCCTTTGGATTTCTGTCTGGCCGGGCGTAGGAGAAAAGAATCTGGACGAGCGGGTTTTGCTGCGGAGAGACACATTTTGGGTAGTTTATTTTTTTTTGTGTCAAAAAAAAAAAAAGGACGGATGGGAGTAGCAATTCAAAACCAGAGTGGCTTTGAATAATGTCAGCTTTATTGCATTTCAACAACAGTCTCAGAGAATTTAAAGAATGGCCTGGGAGCGCCTGATATTGTTCTTAAATCCGATCTCAGGGACGCAGGAGTTCTGATGCTGGTGGAGATGATCCCACCTGCCAGAAACAGCTGTCGGAGCATCTCTGCCACCACAAACCATCAAAATCAGGTCAGGAGAAAAAAAATCCTGCTTGGAGAATCTGGACCCGCGGGTCCCTTTCATCCAGTGTGAACGTCACCTCCGCTGCCACCAGAGGGCGTCTCTCCAGTCCACCGCGGCTCCCCAGAGGGTCGGCTGGGCATCTGCGCCTGACTCCGGACCAGCAAACGTTCCCGTCGTTGTTGTGTTTGTGTTGTTCATACATTGAAGCGCTGATCGACGTCACCGACAGACCTTCTCTGACGCGCTGCTCATGACGCCAGCAGCATCATCAGTCATCATTAGTCATGCAGCATGTCATTTCTGATTGGCCCAGCTGGAAAGTCGCTCCTCGTCTGCCGGACTTTATGGGGCTTACTGTTGTGGTGGAGCCCGCTGGTGAGGCAATGCTGCCAAGGACGCGCAGCCCCGAACCCGGCGGGGCAGCGGGCTTATAAAAGGCCACGTCTCCCCGTCCCGCTTAGTTTTCTGTACAACAACTACACGTGTTGATCTCAGGCTGCATGGAAGCCCTTCCCATTCCCTGCATGCCTGTCCACGCTGGAGGAGGAGGCGTGTGCAGCCCTTTTGTTACCTGTGCCATAGAGTACCTGGCTGTCTGACGTTAGTAACGTGGAGTTAAAGATGTCTTCAGAGCGCAAAGAGATGCGCAAAAGCTGCGAATTAAACCGGACCCGCAGGGCTGGCACCGCAACAGCAGCAGCTCGGTGCGTTTCCGACCTGCGCGGCGCAGCAGATGGGAATGTCTAATCAGCTGTGAAAGTATCAGCAGGAATACAGGAGCCACTTCCTTCAGGAACTCGCTCACCTCCCAGGTCCGACCCCCCCCGCGCTCTGCGTTTCCTTTGGAGTCCTGCAGCCACCTGTCCGGGTCGTCGCCAGCATCTCACCTGCGCTGCCGGACCATGGAGTTCACTCGGTCGAAGGCGCTCCAGCGTTCACGTCGCGGGGAAACCAGGCGGTCTGCGTGCGTCTGGACGGGCTAGAGCAGCCGCCTCGCCGCTTTACGCTCCAGTGCATGGCCTCTGGACAAAGTGGGAGCGATCATGCACAGACCCCCCCGAAAGCGGAGTCTCTACGTGTTCCTGTGTTTTGGCGTCATTTACCTCAGGCTCGGGTGAGTTGTTATTTACCTGCGCGCTTACCTGCGCGCTTTCCTCCAATGCGCAAACGTGTGGCATTCACTGATAGGAATTATTAGAGGAAAACAGCGGCTGCCCTCTGACCCCAGACTGAATCCGTTTGCAGCAGGTGCATTAAAACTGTAGTTTCTACCCGGTCGCGTGCACCCGGGGAATGTGTCGTGCGTAAAAGTGGCGTGTCGGGTCTCTGGCCGACGAGCAATACGATCGATTCGTATCCGCTGTCGCTGGGAGGACTATCGGGTTCACTCCTTTGTCGCACGGGATCATTTGAGCCGCTGTCTCTGCTCCAGATCCCGCGCGCCCTGCATTCTTTCATTACGCGCGCCAGACTGAGTTGTATTTCCACATTCCACATCCCGCCCGGAGTGTTTTTTTAATTTTTTTATTTTTTTTTACCTGTTTTGCAATACCTCACCTTGACGCATAAACACAGTCACTTGTATCCGATTCTGCTCTGCTGCGTGTGCGTGAACGGGAGCCCCCAGGGACGCGTTCGGTCGCAAAAAAGGGGGGGCTTTATTGTTTTATACTTTGATTTGCGCAGCCAAGACGATTGCCCCCCCCAAAAAACAAAAAAACAAAAACAAATAAATAAATAAAACACAGTATTATCAGCGTAACCATGCAGGGATCTTTTTTAATTTCGCTTCCTTGAATTGCCCAATAATAATAAAAAAGGAGTGTATATATATTTTTAAGTCTCACTCAGTTGAGTCTCACTCATCCGGGTCCCGGTAATCCCAGCAGGCTGCACTGCACAAAGCCATTTAGGGAACGTCAGAAGGATGGCAGCTCTTTGAAAAGAAGAAGCGTCGCTCTCTGTTTGACCTCCTGAGACAGACCATACAGCCCCGCAGCCACAATGGGCCGAACTAAATACGCGTCAGCTCCTCTCAGAGACGTCACGCAAGCGGAGTGAAGCGCGCATAGCTGACAGATGCTCGTATCACATGACAGCAGCTCCAAGTCGCTCCTCTCCGCGTGTTTACTGAGCCTGAGCTCATTCCTTCCAATCCATCTCTCACGATGCGCTCTTCATTGGCAATGACTGGAGCCTGCAGGCGTTGAGTGAGCGTCACGACGCGGAACCCTCCCAAACGCTCAGGTAAAAACCTCCCCATGCAGGTATTTTATTTCCCTGCATGCTCGGATGCAGAGAAATATTCACAAAGTGTTTACATCCAAACTGATCAAGATCAAATCTGAAGGGTGGGAAGATGTATAAGAAAATAATATCCGAGAATATAAAGGTCGAAATAACATAACTTTAACACACGCTCACGGTGTGATAAATAATTATTTTTGCACTAACTTGTTGATTCAGAGCAACACATCCTGCCAGGGAAATGTTTTGTGTTGGTGGATGAGGAGGTGGGAGGAGGAGGGAGAGGAGAGGAGGAGGAGGAGAGAGAGGGAGGGAGCGGGGGTGATGAATGAAACCTCCTGCGCGTCCAACGGGGATCGGATCAGTGTCACCCTATTGTCCCGTCGTGGCAAAGTGGGCGGATAGCAGTGTCTGTCCCTGCCCAATGGCAGGCACGACTCGCCCGAGAGCGGAGAGCGCCACTTTTCTGCCATGCAAAGCCCCTAAAAGCAGCATCACTCCGGCTCGGGAAGCCGCAGCACTGCGTAACAGCCTCCGCCGCTGAGAGATGACAGAGCCAATCCCAGCGCACGCACGGCCCTGGGAGCTCGGAGCTGCGTAGAGCCACCGCGCCGAGACGAGCAGACGCACGGCTCCGATTCTCTGCAAGAAGGGGACGCAAAAAAAAAAAAAAAAAAAAAACACGCACAACGGGATTTAAGGGAGTCGTTCATCCTCCGAACGTGGCCATTTGCTCAATGTCATCATGATCATCTTCTCGTCGCGCAGCGTGCTGCTGTCGGTCTATTATCCTCAGATCTTCCTGATCCTGACGAGCGGCAGCTACCTGTAAGTTTCAGCCAATTAGCTGGCGCCTTCATTAACTTAAGCGCGCGCTCATCCTCAGCGCTCTGGCTCGGCGTCCTGCCGGCCGTCGGGCTTTAGCGCAGTCTTTCAAACAATTAAAGCTCTTCTCAGATGATTTTTTTTTTCTCCGGTTACGCGTCCCCTGATTGGAGGTTGATTTGAAGCGTTTTGCTCCGTAACTGAAGGAGTTTACTAGCCGCTAAGTTTTCCAGGATATTGTGAGTGCTTTCATTCCAGGATTTTTACGCACGCTTCTTAATATTGCACACGCGCAAAATCCCGGAGAGAATTCTCATCTGCGGACACACTCGCCGGGGAAAACGATCCACGTGGGAATAAATTAATTATAGGCGAGCCCGTTAATGTGCCGGCGCGCACCCGGGGAGGCTACAGCGATGACCTGCGAGAGAAAAACATTTCAGCCGCTACATGGATCCGTTTCGGCCACAGAGTGGCAGAGATGTTCAGGACAATTGGATGCTGAGTGTGTGGAGATGTTTGTCACAGCTGGTGAAATATTTCCTGCGTGTATTTCCTCACCTCTGTCTGTGGGTAATTTCGACGTTATCATCTGAAGTCGCGTTTTTTTTATTTGTATTTTTGGAACATCTACCTGCGCCGTGCGCGTAATTGACGCTGTAACGCGCCGCGGCTTTGAATTAAATGAGGAATTCTTGCTTTCTCTAAGCTTCCTAAACTCATTAGTCATCCCTGCTGCCTCCTCTGCTGCCCGGAGACCCCTCACCCGATGCTGAAATAGATGTGGTTTTTGCCTTTCTGTTAAAACAGGGCTACATTTAGTCATGAATTACACATTAAAATTACATACAATTGCTTATTTTTGATTATTTGTGTTGAGCGTTGGCCGCAAAATGAAGTTGAGTTGAGTTAAATATGGGTTGTAGATAACGCAGGGTGCGCGCGCACACTTTTTGGTGCGTTAAAGTGTCAAATGTGGAGGCAAACACATATTAGCAGCAATCAGAAGAATCTCATCCGGTTTTAAGATCACACTGGTCTAAACCAGCTGTGGCTGTTTTCTTTCATGGATTAAACACCTCCAGTGTAGCAGACTGGAGCTGCTTTTGTGAATGAGCAGCAGAAACTAGTACTCCACACTGAAATAACACAATTCCCTGCTATTGGAAAAAGAGGAACACTTTTGTGAGTGCATTCCTCGGTGGAAGATGCATGCCTGAGAGCTTAATAGTCTGTCAGTTGGGTTCAAAGTGTTCCGTGTGATGGAGTAGGTGGCTGTGAGCACACTGTAACGCCATGATGGAGGCTGTATGGCCAGACTCGCCTGGGATGGAGGCCGAGAGCTCCTCACCACTCACGCTGGCTCTGATTGGTCCTTTAATGTTCCCAGGACATTGTTTGAACCGTCACTCTGAGCTTGGCCGAGGCCTCCGCTCGCCTGGCTTTCATTGCGGGGTGTTTACGAGGAAGTCACAAAGTAATGCATTTATGAAGAAGGCTTGAGTCACCTCTGGTTCCAGGAGTGAAGCTGAAGGTGCGGAGGCTCTAATGCACACACAGATTTATATATGTATATATATATATATATAAAACAAATCTGAAGGGAAACATGAGAGTTTACTCGGATCAGCAAGGCTCTAAAAAACGCTATGTCACCTGTTGCTTAGCAATTAACAGCGCACTTTGATCAGCTCGGATCATTATTCTAATACTCGATAATCTGCAGATATTTGATGAAGCACCCAAATAGAGTGTTGTTGTAGTTCCTGCCGGCCGTCTAGCCGTGCCCGTGGTGAACCCGCCATACACACAGCACACGCTAAGCAAACAGAATTGCGTTTGTGCACTTTGATGATTTCAGGGATTTAAAAGCTTAGCTGTGGAATTCTCTGTTTGCTGTTGTGTGATGGTTTGGGTCGCTGGCTGGTAGACGGTGATTGTGGGAATAAGCAGCAGGTGAATAAGAAGAGGAATCCTGTTTGTCTGGGCTTTGAGACGCTACCCTGGAAAAATGAGAGGTATAAAACGATTGCATTTTTGTTGCATTCAGATCTTTTTAAGTACAACCCTCACTTCCTCCTCCGCCTGACCTTTCGGATGCTTTCAGACGGCGTGTCATTGTTGCCACGAACAGCCACAAATAAACTGCAGAGGGTCACGGAGGGTCAGAGGAGTTCAAGCCTATTTAAGGCAGAGTGTTCCCTGCAGACAGTGAATGCACCAGTTACAGCTTTTCATTTCTCTAAAAGACAGTTTAAATTTTTACATTTGTTGCAAAGCCAAATTCGCCATGTTCCTCGTTTACTTTAACTTCTTTTTATTGTTTTGGAAATGGTTTGACTAAAGTTTAAAGCATTGTAGCGAAGCTTGTGTTTAGCAGCTTTTTTAAATCACCAGCGTGCACTTTCTGTGTCATGCACTGTCTTCGCCTTCGTTCCCCTGGTTGCACCGGGACGTCCCAGAGAATGTGTGCAGCCCGGGAACAGATACTGCCGCCGTTGGGATTTATTACAAGTATTGGAAATTGAGATTTATGTTTTTTCTGCCTTTACGGAAAAAAACTTGAGCGACTGGCGGAAAGTGGACGTGATTGTCCGAGAGCGGTTTCCCATCAACGGTCGTGTCTTTGTCATTAGTCGGGGGTCTCCTGCTAAGGTCTCCCTGAATCCACAGAAACCTCCCTCGGTGTCTCTTCCCCTCACCCTCTCTCCCTTTTCACGCTGCCGTCATTTTTTTTATTTTTTATTTTTTTTGCTGACACACAGCTCGCTTGTGCTCGTTCGCCCCGTTTGTGGTGAAGACTCTCAGAGGTCGACGTCATCCTTCAAAGCTGGCGTTTGCCTCTGTGCTCATTTATGGCTGCCTGTCCCTGACATGTTTGAAAAGTGTGTATCTACATGGTTTGGAGGGCTATAAACAGAGTTCTGGAGAAAGTCGGTGCTTTCTTTAGCGCTAATCTGTTCTGGCTTCTTCAGCGGTTGAAAAAAGCCCTCTTGAACAGGAGTTTTGGTGGAATCACATGCAGCTATGGCGTACGATCAGGAGAGCCGAGAGACGCGTCGTTTACTGCTCCGCGATGAGCCTTAAAGAACCTTGCAGGATCTCACACCGACACATAAATATACACATCACAAGGAACAATATTTTGTGTGACGTTTGGTTAGCAAGTGAGCGAAATCACCGGACAAACACCAGGGTATACTCCAAAACCCACACCCACTGAAGGGGAAAACTATGCCCCATAATATGCAACCGAGCACAGCAGCACCGACAGCATGCTCGCTTTTTTTATGCTTCTTGAGCGACGGGGCCCAAAATGTAATGACGACTGATTCGCAGCATCTCCAGATGGGGTTTCCTGCTCCACAGCAGACGGCACCGTCACCTCGTTGAAGGGACAACGAAGGGTCGTTGCTGGTCATTGATCCATGGGGAGCGAAGGCCAGTCCGTGGCGATGGGTCCTACTGAAGAGCTGCTGTAGCACACTCTGCTGAAAGCATTAATGCTGGTTCTGATAGGAAGCTTGCTGCTGATCTTGACCCCTGTCCACCATGTAGTTGATTGGACCTGAACAAACAGGTCCAATCCATGGATCCACTTCACAACTTAGAGGAGTTGAAGGATCTGCTGCTCACGCCTTGGTGCTGGATGCCACAGCGCACCTACAGAGTTCTGGTTGAGCCCAGACCAAAGGGCTCAGGCCTGTCTTAGGCCTACATATTAGGCATATTAGGCTTTAATATTATGTCTGACCGGCACCCATCCATCTGTTCCTACTGATGCTAACATTGACACCTGTGAGCGATTTAGAGTCAGCGGCTTGACTAGCGTGCTTATTTTCGGACCGTGGGAGGAAGCCGGAGAAGAAACAGCACAGAACACGAGGTTCTGGACTTCAATGACCTTCTGGGTTGGGCCTTCGGTTGGGAAGCGGAGACGTCTACCGGTTCACCTGTTTGAGTCCCAGCTCAGAAAAAATGAGCAATATGTGCTGGTGGCTGGAGAGGAGCCAATCTACCTCCAGAGCACTGCTGAGGTGCCCTTGAGCAACGCACCATCCCCCCCCCCCCCCCCAACTGCTGCGGGTGGGGCGATCATGGCGGCGCCTTCATGCGATTCCCATTCCGCATGCTAGGGCGCCTGCATGTGTGTGTTTCAAGGGCCCCGTTGTACTAGAGTGTAAACATCATTTTGTTGTGTGCCTGCAGTGCAACAATGACAAAAATAAAGCTTTCTTCTTAAACGTCTTTACCACTGTACCGCCCATATGACATATAAACCCGTCTCATTAACCGCATCCGACCTATCACAGCCAGCAATGTGCTCAAAACACAAAGAACACAAAGAGCTAGCACAGCCACCATCAGGTGGAGTGCGGCGCTACGCTATACCCAGGAATAAATACTGAATCCCATTTCGCCGAGCCAACCATTCACGCCCTTCTGAGATGACAATCCGCATCTTGTTTTCTCTCTTTGGTGGCTTTTAGCTTTTCTCTGTGATCTTATGATGGATTGACTTTTATTTTTTCTGATCCATTAAATAGCAATACTTTCACACAGTGCAGCTTTCAGTCCCTTGAATGCATCAATCATTAGTCAAACTGAGTCCCACACTAGTGAGTCAGTCTGACCGTCCTCTGCAGGTTCTGACTGAATGAAGTGTGTGTATCGACCAATGAATGTGTGTTTCTCTTATTTTGGCAGGGCCTTGTCCTCGGTGGTGGCTCTGGGCGCCAACATCATCTGCAACAAGATTCCCGGGCTGGCACCTCGCCAGCGGGCTATCTGTCAGAGCCGGCCGGACGCCATCATTGTTGTGGGCGAAGGCGCCCAGATGGGCATCAATGAGTGTCAGTACCAGTTCCGGTACGGACGCTGGAACTGCTCGGCACTGGGCGAAAGGACGGTCTTCGGCCAGGAGCTGCGAGTAGGTCAGTCTGGGTTGTGTCGCTGAAGGGAACGGGAACAGCGTGTACTAATGTGGGTCTTTGTGCATCTTTGTGTGTCTTTGTGTTTGCGCTGTGAGAACCTTTTTGAGCTTGAGCTGTTGGAGAGACTTTAGCAAAGTGATGTCATCCCTGTCAGTAGCCACATGTTTAAACTTTAGCTTGCTGTAGAGTCAAATGGAGCAAAAATCGGTCTTGTTGTTTCTATTAATTATGCCGTGATGATTTAATCCAACCCTACAAGGACCTTTCTTGATTGCTGACAGATGAACTAATGAGCAGGCGGAGGTTTTGGATCCACAATCTTCCAGAACTCCTCAAAATGTCACGCCAAATTTAAGCTCAGCGGTGTGATTCATGTTCCACGATGCAGCCATCAAAGCTGTTATCTTGGCTAATGAACATTTCAGCGTGATCAAAAGGATGCACTGGAGTAAACTGTAGGAGACAGTGGTTTTATGAACCTTTACACTCAGGGTGCCTGTAAGTCTTTCTGCATTTCAGAGCGCTGACAGAAGTTCAATAGGTTTCTTAAAAATGACTACAGAGGACACACGTGTTGTCAGAACAATAAAAAGGCTTTTTTTAGGCTGGTGTCCGTGTCACAGGCCGGTCCAGTGGTTATGGTGGGTGACTCCCATCCGGATGACCAGAGTTTAAATCCTGTGCACGATGTCTATATTTAATAATTTCATGCAGTTTTCCTACTTTGATGGATTACATCTGACTTTTCTGTATTTGTCATTTTTTTCTCTCATGGTTTGTGGAAAAGTTGATCATGAGATTTAGAGATTGAGAGTATAATGAAGGGGGACAACAGTGAAAACGCTCTAGAACCAGGTGGTTGTTGTTTCGCTGACCTTAGTCCACTAAAGGTCAGTCATGAAGAGTTAGCATGGGCAGTCGGACGTGATTGGAAGTGAGAGGAAGTGTTTCTCCAACACCTACGGAATGTTGTCATTGGAGACCCACCACCCAACCAACCTACTGACCAACCAACCAATAATTCAACTGACCAACCAATCAACAAACTACCCAACCTAACAGCCAACCAACCATCAGATGTGAACTGAGCTAAACATGAACTGAAATGGAACCTTCGTTAATGAAAAAATGCACGCTCTATCGATATGGTGAATTAAAACCTGAGATATTAAAGCTTCATTTTACAAATTAGATTCCAAAAAGAAAAATCTCTGTGCAGGTGAAACCTCTGGGATCGGTCTGTGCTTCCTCTCTGGCCTGAATGATCATCATTCAATCACTCTCATACGCCAAGATTCAGATGAAGTCGTTATTGATCTGCAGCATTTGGCAAAAATGACATCAACACTTCTAAACAAAACAAAAATTACAAATGATAATTTTCTTGGATGTAAATATTTCTACTATTTAATTAATATATTACAGAGCCTACCACTTTAGTCAACCCATTTCAACCACCACAACAGTCTGTCTCCATGAGGAGAGATGGTTTAATTTCATTTAAAATAGATGTGAATTTATTAGGGAACAAGGAGGTAACAATCTGACATGATAGAAATTTTTGACAGAAGGAATGTTTACAGCTTGATGAAACCATCCGATTGTCTGCCTTTTAAAGAAACAGAGCAACAAGAGTCTGATAAAAGTTCCCCCGACTGAAACATGGCCCCAAACAAGCCAAACCCGAGCTGCACACACCAAACCCAAACCAGCAAGGCAGCGCCTTTGACCCACTGTTGTGTAACCGTTCCTGTTGGCTTCGCTCTCGAGGACTTCATGCAGATCTTAGCCGTTCTGTCTACAGCTGATGATCCGTTCTTCTGGTTTCTGTTTGAGGATGTTCTGCAGCGGGCCCTTTGGTTAGCGCTGCGAGGCTAAAGCTACGGAGCGTCTACGGAGAGCCCTAATGGGGAAAACGTATGGTTGAAAAATGATATCGAAAACGAGGAGACAACTAATGGTGTTATTGCAAAGAACGCTTGTCGAAACCAAAATAGATGGACACATCTGTTGTTAATCGGGGTAAAATTGGTTGTGTCCATGGCTGGCTCCTCGGCGCGTTCAGAGAAAGACGTTTAGCAGACAAACATTTACATTTACGATGCTTTTGTTCGAGGGATTCCGCATTCCACGGAACCCTCTGGTGCTGCCTTTGTTTCCCCGAGACTTTCATGTATTTCCTTTCATTTAGAAGATGCTTTGTTGCGTTACGTTGCGGTTGGGCTGTGCATTTAATCCAGCGGCTCTGTTAGCAATCACTGCTCTTAAGGAGCAGCTGAACTAGCTCCAAAAGCATTTTTCTGTCTTTGTTGTGAATGTGACACTTTCTTTTGTAACGGAGCTAATGTTTTCTATCCCTTCCCCCCTTCTTCATGGTGCAGCATGTTTGAACAGGGTTTTGCAGATATTTTGCAGGATTAAATCAATCTCACTAACTGTGCATGCTCTCCGTCCCGTCATGGCGTCATCTGAAGCTCGTATCAGTCATCGTCCTTATTGCCTTCTCGGGGTAAATTGCGGATCAATTCAACGGTTTGTGTCCTGGTCCTGAACCCGTCACCTTTGAGCTCTCTGACTCTGCTCGTCATTTATGTCCCAGTAACGATGCTACTTGTCGTCCTTCTCAATAAAATGTTCCGTTGACATCTTGAGAACTAATGCGCAACTTTGTGACACGTCCACAATGATGACAAGGAACATAATCAGATTTTTAGTTTTACTCTTAAAATGTTCCAAATCTGCTTCTTCCATGTAATAGTTGTGTCACATGTGCAGAAATAAATGCACCAAAGACACACAAGGTTGCATCTTACCAATTACCAAAATGTCTCAACTACATTTGAGGATCAGAAAAAAAAAATTCAATCTCAGCAGCTCTGCTGAACAAACAAATAACAGCTTTAAAGTGATTTAATCCACTAGAAGGAGCTGATATTCAGACTTTTTTTCCTTTTATTTTTTTTTTATTGCTTGTAAAATTGAATGATAAACATTTATTATTTGGGAGGAAAATTCCCATGTTGCTTATTTGACAAAATTTCCAAAGTAATAAGTCATTTAAATGATCATTATTTGATTAAGAAGTAGCAACTACTTAACGGTCAAGTTAAGTCCCCAAAAATTACACTTGAGTGTAATTTTTGGACGCAAAGTTATTTTTTTTTCCTTTCTGCAAATGTGGCTCCAGATATCTTTGACTATTGCCCCCCCTCCGACTCCCACACAAATGGCGACCATGTTGCGTCGCCTCTGACGCCGTTGGCGTGGTGAGTGGAAGCCGTGGCGGCGCAGCAGATGTTTGTTCGTCAGGTCATTAAACGGCTCTAAACAGAGGCTCGTGTGTGATCGGGATGTGGGTTCGCGGTTTGAAAGAGCAACGCCAGTTCTAAAGAGGTTCTGCTGCAAAGCCAGAAATACATTTACATTATAAATTTCTATCACTGGTGAGCGACAGATCAAAAAAAAGAACACGCCGCCATTAATACACAAACACTGGCCCGCATCAGCCGTGTCATGATTTCAGCTCTAAATCAAAAGCAGCCTGAAATGAACTCATTTCGATAAAACAGAATCAAAGAGTTTTCTTCTCTCCTTCCTCTCGACCCGTTTCTGCCTGATGAGTGATAATCTGGTGGATTTCTGTGTTTGTGGGTGTTTTCTCCAGGAGCCGCTGGTTCTGGCGGATCAGCGGTGCCGTGCATTTGATTTGGTTTTGGGTCGTCTTTCGTTTCGCGGTGGCGTTCTGGCTCTGGCTCAACTGTTTGGGAGAAGCTTTAATTGATTTAATGCACCTACTGAAAACTGACTTGAGTTGCGGTCGGATTTTAGAGTGCTGGTTTTGCTGATGTGTATTTAATTACTGCGGGAGATTTGCTTGACTGTTCTGTAAAAAAATCTTATGCAGCCATTTTCTTTATATTTATAATATCGTTCATATTATTTCTCTGGACGGGATCGCAAAGACCGAAGAATTTTAGAATGATGGTCGTGAGGACGTTGAAACCAGCGATAAGACATATTTTAATGCTGGACAAGCTGTCAGCGGCGAAAATGAAAATGAAAGATGAGTTCAAATCAAATGTTTTATTGATCATCTGTGGTTTAAGTGAGATGAAGAGTGAATTCAGTGGGGCATTAGAAACAGAAAATGAAGGGAGGACTCCGCTCTTCACCGGTCCCTGCTTCGTTCTGGAAGCGTCATGGCTTCGTGAAACGTTTGTTCAGCTTCACCTTGGAGAGTGAGTTGTAAATGCTGTTGTTTACAGACACCTGGAGGTAACCGTGGCTACTGTGCTCAATTTGGTCAGGAGACAAAGATGAATTTTTCCCAAGATTTGATGTGAGCTGATGGATGAGCCGATCTAATCCGCATCCTACTGGAAAAGGAGGAAGCTGCGTTCCTGACAGGCACCTGGACTGGCTACTAATTGTTACCAAGCGCTGCATCCTTGATTTTAAGCAAATGTTTGCCAAACCCAAACCCTCATGTTGTGGGTCTGTACAGTAGATTCTCTACAGTCACATATATAGAAGCGCTCATGTGTCTGTTTCTTCTGATGTCTCCTATTCAGGCATCAAGGATGAACCTGCACTCAGTTTGTCCTTTGGAGGGTGACTAAAATGTCAAACGGAGAAAAACACTGTAAAAAATAAATAAAGTGGAATTAATTCAGGGGGCGGACATTCCCATGTCGTCAGGTGGATCTGAACCCGGGGCCGTCCAGCTTCCGGACGCCTCGCTTCCTCCTTGACTAGCTTGACTAGCTTGCATGTGAGGTTGGCATCCACCATGAGATGCAGGTGTGTGATTGGCTGCTGCGGGATCGGGTTCCCCGGCGGATGGGGAGGCAGCCGGTTGGGATCTGACAGTGCTCCTTCAGTTTAGCAGGTCACCGTGGGAGACCACAGACACCACAGCTACTGCCGAACTCCACCACCAGTTAGACGCAGGAAAAATGGGCAATCTGGAGTTTTCCTGCCATCGGCTCACACACGTCTCACAGCCGTGATAGTCTCCAGCCTTTTTTTTTTTTTTACTCATGATTGACGACCATGTTTTCTGACCATGTCTGTAAGTATTATGGAATTCTTTAGCATGGCACATGAAATCATGGAATACACCCCTGCAACAAAATGTTCCAATCCCTTCTCCGAATCTGCAAATTCCCACATCATCATCATAATCAAGTCGAGGGGAAAAGCTATTCCCGTTCAACTCCCATTTACGTTTTTTTTTTCATTCAAATCCCTCAAATTATGAACACTAACCCCCCCCCCCGCCCCCCTCTGCTCTGTGATCCAGCCTTAGTTTTGGACTGGAAGGAGGACATGTCTGCATTTTCTTTTCTTTTTTCAAGAGCTAAAGATCAGCCGACCGCAAGTCTAATGCATTCTCTCTGTGCTGCCGGCTTCTTGGAGGCGGCCGCTGCCTTCTGGAGCCGCTCCATGCTATTACATTTGCTTTCCAAGAGTGCACACACATTAATAGTTGACTTATTGAGCATTTACAGAGTCTAAGATAGCTTCATTCAGCGAGAGGTGATTCAGTTTCAAAGGCCGGTCATTCGATATTTATTTTGTTCTTCTACTGTCAACAGAAAAGCGTTTTCTGTTCAGGAGCTGGCTTCTCCTGGCTCCGCCGCCGGGAAGGCTCGAGGCTTCGGATTGATGGAAAAATGAAAGCACCCCCCCTCCCCCCGCTGTTCTTGTTGCCGCTCTGTCCCTCAACAGTGTCTCTGTTTTGCAAAGAGCTCCCTTATTATGCTCAAACTGACAAATTGGAGAACAACACCATAAACTCCCAGTGAGATTCGAAACTGGCAATCTAAGCGTGCCTCTGTTTCCTCTGCAGAAGCAGATTCAGCCGTCCTCCTGCGGCGCTGGCACCGGCTGGCACCTTCAGCCCGGAGAAATGTGGAATGACTTATCCTGCGCTAACAGAAGTGGCTGTTATTGAGTGGTGCAAATCCATCAGCGAGTCGGTAGGAAGGTTTCGGGAGAGCAACGTCAAAATGTGGCCAATCCTCAAGTCAAAACACTCGCTCGGGTTTCTGCGTGAATCATTCGATTTTAAATGTTTCCTTCCCGACTGATCCCACAGCTGTGATTTTCTGATGCCGTTTCATCGTGCACATTTAAGCGTGTTCTGAAGTGCGTCCGGCGCCCCGCGTGGTTCCCGCTACGCATCTCTTTCAGACAGCGATCTTTGCCCCGCGCCTCAACTTTAACACACATGAAGTATGAAATCAGAGCAGCCTTTATCCCGTTTCACAACTGCTGATTCAGATCGGAATAAATCCGTGGACATTTTGTCCTCGTTCTTTGATGACCTGTTTGACTGCATGGAGCCCTCCTCTTATCTTGAAATGCCTTTCACACCTCACATCTCTGTTCACACTGAAAACTGTTCCATCATGAAAACGGACACCTTTCAAAGGCCGGCGGCGGCCTCTCGTCACAAGCGCCCTTGCTTTGGTTCCTCTCTGTTTGCCTTTCGAGCTGCAAGGATTCATTTATCTAGCTTAGCCTGGACTGCAGGACATTGCTGGATTGTTGCTCGTGTTGCTGCTGTCGCTCTGTGACCTACATTATACCTCTCCCCCTTCCTCTTCCTCTTGTTTCTGTCCCTCTACCTCCTTGGCTTCAGATAGGCAGTGCGATGTCGCCCGTAGCCCTGACTAGAAACACACACTAGGACACAAATGTACAAGGTACAGGCTAAAGGGATGCAGGGGAATAGTTGCTATGGTGACACCTCTGACTGGTGTCTCTCAGAGTTTAAAGGTCGCCACCGTGAGCTTTGGCTTCGTGGCTGGTGTTTTACACAGGCTCGTGTGTCCAACGGGTCACGTATGCCACCCCGACTGGAGCAGATGAAAGATGTCTGAGAGCTACATCAAGAGGGGAGGGGGGAAATCTGCATCCAGAAATTGTTGTTTATGACCAGTCTGTTTGTTTTGTTTGTGTGTTAGTAGGGTGGGAAAAAACTGCTGGATGGATCTCAATGAAAAAAAATCTGAAAATGGTTCTTGGTCTAACTTAGAGCCCATTAAATTTTGAGAGCGATCCAGTTACCCGTCTGGATACAAAAACAAAAAAACACCAAAAAATACAACAGGTTTTTCCAGGCCCCCATCTTTACAGATCCATCCAGTGGTTTTTTTTGTTTTTGTTATCCTGTTAACAATCAGACAAACGAAACTTAACGAAAACATAAACCTTCCTCTAAAGACGTATCTCTTACTTTACTCTCATATCTAATATTATAACTGTTTAACGGGATAAAATATACGAGTCTACCTAATTTGGAATCATGTTGAATTCTCTGAAACAACAACGATGGTTGTCATGGTTACCGGCTAGGATCCTATCTATAAATTCTTCTGCCCTCTGGTGCCCCCGCTGGACTGAAGAGAACAGCACAGGAGCAGATTATAAATGCATTGGCGGCGATCCGTCTCCTTCTCGGAATCAGTTGATGGTCATTTGTGGTGAAATCATATCCCCCCAGAATGTGAGTACAGCATCCCAGTCCAAGCTAAGCTAATAATGGACGGACGAGAAAACCGATTCCAATGACTGTGTGGTTCCGTCCGTGCTTTGTTTCCATATTTTGACAAAGTCAAAGGAAATGCAAGTTGAAATATTCATTTCGACCAGCGGACATTCTTTTGAATCACGTGGCGCCTTCTTAGACACTCATTTAAATTGATTATCGGTGATTATAATGTTGAAAAGATAGATCTTTTTGATTTTTTTCTTCTCATCGAACTAGAAGGAATAACCTTTGAAATCTTGAAATCCGTATTTAGAATTCATTCATCCAAACTTATATTGTAGATCTAAACGAGCAGAACTCACTGTTTAAAAAAACAATTACATTCAGTGTGACATAAACTTGGACTCGGCATGCCATGAACACAAACATGTCCA
Organism: Brachionichthys hirsutus; assembly: GCF_040956055.1. Classification (NCBI taxonomy): domain Eukaryota; kingdom Metazoa; phylum Chordata; class Actinopteri; order Lophiiformes; family Brachionichthyidae; genus Brachionichthys; species Brachionichthys hirsutus. Next base: position 11,869,978 of record NC_090901.1, read on the forward strand.
TTTTGACATTTTCAAAAAAGAATTCAACCAAAAAAACGTTCAAATAAAACAAAGAAAAACCCTCAAATGGTTCCTTTTCACAGGATGTATCAGTATTACAGTACTTTACAGTAAAATACATAAACAAAGTACGACATCTGTCAAAAAGTTCAAATATACAAATGTTCTCGTATACGCTAACAGGTGAAGACAGAAAGTTTAACACTGTTGGAGGTAAAAAAAAATAAAACGAAAAAGAAAGAAAAGGGCAAATAAAGAAGCTTCTGGAGTCACACGCTGATAAGTGGAGCGAGATGACGAGTCCAACGCATCTTAAAGTCAGAACAGCGTCTTCACAAAGTCACGTCAGCAGACAAAACACAAATGTCATTGGATGCCCTGACGCCGGTGAACTCCCCCAGAATGATGCGTGCGTTGTGCTACGGTGGAGGATAGAAGGCCTATTTTTCAGCCCATCATCATGTGGGCAGCCGTAATCCTCCCAGTCCTCCTCTCTGGGTTCAGTGTGTCTGTCAGACTGTGTGTGGAGCTGGGTCCCTCTCCTCATCCTGCCGACGTGGCCCCGACGTGGCCCCGGGCCCTCGCCCTCAGGCCCCCCTGTATGCATCGCTGGCCCCTCCTACCCCCCCCCCCCCCCCCGCGGTGATGCGTTATCGGTGGGATCTGCGTCTGTCTGTGTCGGCCAGCGCCGCTAGACGCAGGAGGAAACAGGATGCGAGAGGATCAGCTGTAATCTCACAGTGAGCTTTGTTCCGCACAATCCCAGGCTGATCATGTATTCTCTACACGCAGGGCCGCCGCGCCAACAATCACACCGCTACCGGCCCGCTTAGGTGACGGTGCAAAGCGAGGTGAGAAGCGGGCTCGAGGAAGTGGATGCTGACCCAGAGGCGGTCATCCACTCACCTCCATGCTGATAGAAAGGAGGAGGAAGTTTCTTGCTCCACAAAACCTTTCTGGAGCTTCTCAGTAAAACTTTGTTGACTGAACAAAATGAAGACTTTCTTTTTTAACAGAAGTCCTTCAGAAGAGGTTTACATCCTTATTGATGTGCGATCCGGAGTGCCTCAGGTGGATCCAGTGTCAAATCAAGTGTGTTTCACGCCCATCATGTGCGGACCAACGTCCTGCACGCCAGCGGGAGTTCGTATTGGCCTCCTCGAGTGGCAGACGTGAGCGTGTTGAAGCTTGACTTCCTTCCTGGAATGGGGGTGAAGCTTTTAGGTTTTAAATCATGTAAATGTGGGATGTGGACACTTGCAGGACGACGTCCAAGCTGTGTGGACTGTTTTCGGTTTTTCTTTAAACTTGTGACAAAATTTTACACATTTAATTTTTATTTTTCAGGCACACTCAAATAGGAATACTGTACCTGCACACGGACTCATTTGCCAAAAAACCCAAAATATTGCGATGTTTCAGTGCTGGAACTTCAGGCACAAAATCCTTTCTACCATTTACTCTTCTTTAATGTTTAGTTGAATGCCATCACGCTGTTTTTCTGTGAAACATCCTCCAGCTCTGCATCTGCAGACGGGGTGAGTGGATAATGACTCAACGTAATTTCAGGGTGTACTGTCTCTTTAAGAGACTTGAGCTTTATTTGACAGTTTGATGGATGAAAATGAAAATGGGAACGTCAGGTCTGGAGGATCCTTTTGTATCGAGAGCAGAAACATGTCATCAGTGGCATATTTGACTCTCTGATTATAGTGATGATGATAATGATGATCTTCAGCGACACGCTGTGGGATTGACATGTAACTCTGGAAGGGATGTTTCCATTGAAGATGAAACAAGGTCGAATGGGATCGAAGTTGACGAACGTTCGCAGTAATCTCCCGGAGTGAACTTTATGATTACCGTGTAGCGCACCTTACGCTTCCAGATCCGAGCAGGTGAGGTCCCAGGTCGGCCTCATTACTAGGATGAAAGGCTGGGAAGAAGGATTTGTGCCTGTTTTAGCAAGTCTTGGTATTCAGAGTGCTTCACATCCACCTCAGGGAAATCAGGGAAGAAAAAGGATGCGACCCATTTTTCTTATGCCTGGGAGGCAGATTAGATTCCAGCAACATGAAATGCCCCCCCATAATTGTTTTAGCTGTTCTTTTCACAGCCTTTTTATGATATGAATCTAACTTGGGAGCGTCCAGCACCAAAGCATGTCACTCCTCCGGTTCCATGATGTGAATGCGCCGAGAATCCGGAGCCTAGTTCTGGTAAAACAATATTATTTTATTGTACAGGAACACGACTGTGCTAATTCCTCAAGCTGCAAACCTCACAGACCACAGCTTTGTCTATAATTTGCTGGGAGCATATGTTCATAGCAACGGTACATAAAGCGGAATGGAAAACAGTAGTAGAGTCAGTTCAGTGATTGGTATACAAAGCCAGGGGTTTTCCCCCCACTTGTTCCCCTTCCATGGGGCCCTGGACTCCCAGATCCACGGAGATGGTTTCCATTTTCTTTTTTGACTGACATGAGTTTATTAAGTATCCACAGGGTGGAAACGTGTTCTTTCTAACGGAGGATGCATCAACATATAATATCCAAAAAGATTTGTATTTGAGCAAGGCAGGACGATTCCTGGGAAGAAATAGAGTCAGAATGAGGAGAGACGAGTCTTTGAAAAAAGTCTGTTTGTCACATGACATGATCAAGTCTTTGATCTCAGTGTCCCTGAAGAGACAAAGAGCCAAAGAGTGAGATTCACCTTCTCCCCTGGAGTCCAGACGCTGGTGGTGGTGGCGGCTGATGACCCTGCAGAGACGGATGAAATGATGTACTCACTTCACAACTGCATTGCGTTCCGAAGACCCCGTCACTAAACAATTTAGTTGTTTAACAACTTGATCGTTATTTTGTGAGGTCGTATGTCCGTACTCACAATACAACCGTGCATTCCGCTATCCGTAACAGCAACTTTATTTCTACTATTCTACTACTATTTCAAGTATAAATTTCCAAAAGCCCGTTGTAACTCAGAGTCGACGTTAAACGAGTATGTGGTTAAGTCGGGACCAAACTGTAGAGCGTGAACCTTTGGTGGTGATGGGAAGACGGAGGTGAGCAAATCAAGCGCATGAGCGAGCCAAAGGAATGAGTTCTTGTTTAAAAAGACAGCAGCAAGATGATTGGTTGGCTATGAAGGTGTGCCGCTGTCTTATTGGATACAAGTGGCCGTTGACTTGTGGCGGTTCCACTCACAGCTCCACTCGTTTTTACGACGTGTTTTTACGACTGGACACTGGAAAGCGAGCGAATCGAGTTTCTGCCGTCTCCCCAACGATGTCTACCGGGAGGAAATGACCTCTTTCTGCTCCTCATTTACAGAATCATGACGCAGCATAATATACTTACGGTTATTTAACGGTTATTGGCTGACTTACGGACCAAGTCGGCTTACAAAACCCTCGGAGCCAATTGTGGGTCGTAAGTCGACGACCCCCCCCCCCCCCCCCCCACTATTTAAAGCCAGCTGGGCAGAGTAGATGAACTTTATTTATTGGTCCCCGTCCTCTTTGTGTGTTTAGTAGAATGATGGGATAAGAATCCTCTGACGCTTCGTCGCCACGACAACGGCTGGATGTAGAGTCAGAGACTTCGTCTGTGCATTTCTCCGCTTCCCCCCGAGCTCGACTTAGCTGCCTGGGGACTGAACCGTTTGTCACCAAACCACTCTGCGTTCCTTTTGGAAGTTCCTGTCAGTCATCGTCCCTCTAAGTGTAAGGACCGCCGGCCACCAGCAGGTGACACTTTCCCCTTTGTTCACTGTGGTGTCCTTTGTCCCTGACAGGATGTCCTCCTGCTTAATGGACACGAAGCTCCAAATCTCTGCTGTGTCGTTGTGTTGTTGTAATTTCTTATGCAATCCAATCCTCCTCTGTCCCCCGGGGTGCGAGTGCATGTCCGGGATGACGGTGGGGGGCTTTAAAAAGCTTTCCCCTTCACTGCTCCACCAGCAGGCCCATCATGTGAAGAGAGGCCATTCGGCTGCACTGCTGGGTGTGTGTGTGTGTGTGTGTGTTCCTCTGGTTAACTGCTGCTCCCCGTCTTCTTCTCTGCATTACTTGAGTCTTATCAGTGATGCTGTGTCCTGAGCAGCGATCAGCAGGTTCCTCACCAAAGATTGGCATGATGCTCTTGCTCACACCCGCGGTCCTGAATTGTGAGAACAGCTTCCCCCTATTTATTATGGTTTATTTCCCTTATTTATTTCTTATTTCCCTCATATAAATAAATAATACCGTGTCCGGTAAAGGAATCAGGGTCCTTTTGACGCGGCAGCTCGTCTTTGCTGCACCAGTGCCGCCTTTATAGCGCCGTCAGCTGTAAACCTCCTTTGCTGCGTCATGTGAAATGTGTCTAGCGGTGTGCCCGTCTCCGGCCCTAAACACAGATTGTCGTCTTAGCGGCGAGCCGCTACATCCAGAGACGTCTTTTTGTGTCCTGCTTTAACTGGTCAGAAGACATGACGGGCTTTGCAGAAAGGGCCTTTGTCCAAAAGCGGTGTGGTCAGTCCATGGTAAAGCCAAGATACACTGAGCCAGGAGCCGTGCTGGTTTTAGTCCCGGACACAGATGCCCCAGGATCTTTGTCCCGGTTCAGAACATCCCCTACCTGTTCGGAGCACACAGCCCATCGTCTGCTCTGCTTTCTTGGATAGTGGAGCAGACACTTGCCACTAAACTCCATTAGACATCTGGTTTAATATTCCCCCATTCTTCTCTCCTGGATGTTTCCAAGTTCATTGAGGTTTTTCTGGTCACTCCAATTTTCCACTGGCAGCTAGCGAGGCTATCCCAGGGTGGTTCCTCCTGGAGGGCTGTCAGGACTATGGGGCCAACCCTCTGTAGGGCTTTCTGCTGAGGCTGGGGTGCTTTTTTCCTCCCCCAGCATTTCATCAAGTGCTGCTCAGGAAAGCAGAGAGTAAAAAGGATGTTTCAGTCACAACAATGTGGTGAATTAAAAAAAAAAAAAGTGACGTTTTGGAGAAAAGTGTTTTATCCAAGAAGCACTTCTTACAGTTCAAATCCACCTTTATAGGTGGAGAAATGGATTTGATTTTTAGCTCCCCGTGTTGGTGATTGCAAGCATTGTCACATGTTATTGAAGTTGTTTTGGATGGAATAAGCAGGCGGGTGAATGAAGGCTTCATATAGATATTTATACAGCTTATGTTAAGCGCCAGGAATCTGATTGGTAAACCGTTCTCCGGTTGGATGCATAAAGAAAATAGAGCGTCTTGATGGCCACAGTTCCATTACATGACTTCTGGAGTTAGCTTTCATTAAGGCCAGGCAGAGCCTTGGCAGTGCCAGACTCACCGGGGGGTGACAACCAGTACAAGCTTCATCCTCATCCTCATCCTCATCATCATCATCATCATCATTTTCCCCATGACCAGCATAGCTCAGCGGGCCCAGAAAAGTAGGGAACCACCCTTTCTCTGGTAACGGCCTTCACCCTGTTTTAAACATTACTCTGACGCTCTGTTTGTGAGTCTATGTGCAAACATGCATACATGTGCGAGCACGTCAGCAAATGCATGCGTGTGAATGCGGGTGCGTCAGGGTGCTGGTCCTGCGTCCGTGCATGCGTCTGAGGCGGGGGCAGCTGAACGTTACCACAAGCCGCTCTGCTGCTAACCAGAGCGGCGAGTAGCTGTGAGTCAGTCCCCACCAGGCAAACCTGTGGCCGCCGCATTAACTCTGCAGCTCCGGTGCCAAGATAGGAAATTAACAGTGGCTTTGGGTGAAAACTTCTCTGAGAGTTCATAGACAAATTTAAGAGGTGCAAAAAAATCCCTCTGAAGCAAGAAGAGGAAATGAAATAAAAAGCAGCTGCACATGACTACATACAAGCACTTAACTCAGAAGAGCCTGAGAAGGAGACTCCAGCTAACGCTAGCAGCGTTGGCTCAGCCTGACTGCACCGTATCGCTAGTTCATAGTGTAAAACAAGCAACATTACAGTTGATTACCAAGGAGGTTATATGTTTGTCTGTCTGTTAGCAGGATTACATAAAATCTGCTGGATGGATCTTGATTAAATAAAATCTGAAGATGGGCCATGGTCTAATTTAGATCCCATTACATTTTGAGAGCGATCCGGATACCCGTCTGGATAAAAATAAAAATAAAAAATGATTTCCCCATTAACTTATAATGGAGGCTTAAAAAAAATCATATCTTGTAAAATATTAATTAAATTAATTCACGAAAAATCACAGTCATAAAGGGCTCTGATGACACTATCATGAAAAATGTCTTCTGGATCTGATCCAGAATGAAGACAGGATTAAAAACTCTATTTATGGATTCAAAAATCTGTTAAAAACACACATCAACTCTGATTAACGTTTACTTTTCATGGTTGTGTGTAAAGATACCAAGAACAATTTAGAACCTTTTGATGATGATCCAGATCAACATGTGGACGGTGTAGATCTAAGTAGGAGGGGAATGAGCTGCTTGGTGGAGGTCTACGTTGTCCAAATGCTTTTGTAGTGTTAACTAGTTCAGGCAGAATATTGCCAGCCATGTTGGATTCTTGACTGAAGTTTTGCTTCATCATTTCCACTTTATTGTGTAATATTGCTGCTACAGATGAAAGGTTCCCTCCAAAAGTTGTTGCTTCTGGTTGACATTTAGATGCGTTTGCAATACACACTAGTTCATTTGTTGCTGTCTTCATTTGGGGTTTCACAAGGTTCTCAGCCGGAGTTCCCTGTTTTCTGTGCGCTTTCGAGGTTTATTACAAAACTCCCGCCCTGTTCCGACAGGTCTGTTGGAAAATAAAGACTTATGGAAGTCAGTTTTCTGATTATTCAAAAGTCAAATAAAACTAATTAATTCTTGGATTGATGCAGACGGCTAGCGGAGGATCCATCGGGTTGAATTTGTACACAATCTTTTAACAAATAAGAAAAACAGACCAAGCAATTAGAAAAGAAGAGATGCAGGAGAAAGAAAACTCATAAACAATGTAGTCTTTGTTTACTTGTTATGTTTTCCCAAGGTTTCTTTTGTTTCACTCTGTGAACTGAACGAGAAGCGAACGGGAAGTACTTGTAGTCCATTTTTCAATTTACTTTCCTTATAATACTACAAAGATTAAGAATAGTTGCATACTTATTTCATGCTTATATCATTGCTTGTTCAAACTTACTGCCTCCAGTTGGAACTAGACTTTAGTACTGAGGTAGGAGACAGGAAAATAATTTGCATATTCATATTTAGTGGAACTTTGAATGAGAGAGAAGGAAAAGGTGCCATTTTAAGGATTGAAATGTGGTTATGATCTTTTTTCCAAAAGCCACGTCAGATGCACATCCGGGATTAATTTTCTTTTTTTTTTTTTTTTTTGGAGAATTTTGATGGGCTGAGGTTTTTTGCTCATGTGACTCGGCTGTGTCTCTGGAAGCTGCGGCAGAAACGATAAACCGTCGCTGCAGGGCACAAAGAAACGTTCCAGCTGGAGAGATTGGGATGATGGTGACCGAGTTCATTACACAACATGGATCAAAAGCATCCTGTGGTTTGTGTTCCTGCTGCTCAGCCCGGGCCGGAATACTGGGGGGGGGGGCTTCAGGTCTGAAGCCATTCGAGCAGGAAGAGGAGGAAGAGGAGGAAAACGAAAAGGCAGAGGAGGAAGGTGTTCAAAAGGATCGACCCTCTGGATCTTTATCAAAGCTACAGAGAACGTCTGTTTGATACGGTCTGAATGATTAGTCTTTAAAGTTACGAGCATTAATGATAATTAATCTTTAATGATTTTTAACCCTTTAAACCAAACGTTTTACTGTTTAACAGTAAATATGTTATTTGGTATTTAGATTCTATTCTAATATGACTTCTCCATCATCAGCGGCATCAACTCCACTCTGAATAAACTACAGCTGCAGTTTACTGATATTATTATGTTGTTGTGCCACAAACACGACGTGTCAACAGTAAAGACGCACAAATAAAATATGAAATATTATAGATATATAATATAAAACAATAGATGGAGTAGGAGTTCCCTGTTTTTGCCATACTTTCTTTTTTCTATTCAAGAAGCCACAAATAAGCTGTTGCTTATGCTGTGGATAAGCAGACAAACGATCACATGACCTCTGATTAAAGGGGAGGAAGTCGCAGTTAAATATGTGGTCTACTTTATATGAGGATATTAATCCTCCCACCCCTCACCGAAATGAATAGAAGAAAGTATTTCATTTTAGAAGGTAAAATTACAAACATGAGGAGGTTTTATTGGATTTTGTTTTTTACTCAGCAGTCCTTAAATAAAAGCCCGCCATCAGTACCAATCCTGTTGAGGTCTGCTGATCCGACTCAGGACCAGCCCTGCTGTCCCAGCGAGACAGCAGGGCTGCAGCACAAGGTGCACTCAGAGAGGAATTCAGCACTTTGGACAGCACCGCGACCAGCGCTCCCCACTCTGGGATTCCAGCACGCTCAAAGGCCGGGCCGAGGACTCTGCGGTCGGGAACTTGACCACAGTTCCACCAAAGGTGCAGGAGGAAAGCTGGAAAACTGGAAGCTTATCGAGACGATGTCCCGGAATGTGAGCAGGAAGCAGACGGTGGCGTCAGCATCGGCCCGATGAGGATCTGTTTGCTAAAGCTGCTCGTTAGACAAGTGCATTTTCATGGTCGTCTGATTCTGACATGTTCTCAGAGCTTTTCAGAGGAGAACCAGCTTCGTGCCCGTTGCATTGTGGGTCGTCAGTGTTGAACAGTGTTGTATATGCAGGTTATTCCTGCAGGTCGTTCTTCCCTGCTTCAGAGTCAGTGCTTAAGTGAAATAAAGGCTCATTTCCCATCCCAGGATTTTTTTTAACACAGATCTCTTTCCTCTTCCAGGCAGTCGGGAGGCGGCGTTCACCTACGCCATCACGGCGGCAGGCGTGGCCCATGCCATCACAGCAGCCTGCAGCCAAGGCAACCTGAGCCAGTGCGGCTGCGACCGGGAGAAGCAGGGGTATTACAACCAGGAGGAGGGCTGGAAGTGGGGCGGATGCTCGGCCGACATCAAATATGGGATCGAGTTCTCACGCCGCTTCGTGGATGCCCGTGAGATTAAAAAGACCCCACGGCGCCTGATGAACTTGCATAACAATGAGGCGGGGAGGAAGGTAAAGAGGCGTTTGAATCTCGGATGCTTTCCCGCGGGCGTTTCTGCTCCAGAGAATGAAATGAGACGGCACGATGACAGAAAGTAACCGAGTCAGTACGTTTAGCAGCAAAGACGGCGGCTCCGGTTCTGTCTGTGTTTGAGATGTTAGTGTTGAGATTTCCAATCTTCCATTCCAACACGAAAATGACCCAAAGAAGTTAGGAATAAGAGCCCAGATCTATCAAACATATCAGGAGTGATGGACGTGATGAAGCGAAGGAAAAGACGGCCAGACTGGTGAAACTCGGAGCCAAGCGATGATAAATCGGAAGCATCCTTTGGGAGAGTCGCTTTCCCTGGCGGAATGAACGTGCGACTGCGACCCGGACAGACGCACGTTCACCTCCAGGTCTGTGGCTCGTGTGTGATTTTGCAGGCGAGCAAAAAGATTAGGGCTAACGGTCACACAGTGGCGTGACAGAGGCCGGTGATTGGCCGCTTTGCTGATGGATTGATCGCCCGCTCAGCCTTTCAGCGGCGTGTTTTGCTTCAGCCAATTATTGACACGTCTTTCATTTCTGAGCAAGCGGGTCGGCAAAGTTCACCGTGGACGTTTGGCATTAGTCATCCCAGAAAAAAAGAAGGAGTGTGAGAGGTAAATAAATGGCTCTAATTAATAACCTGGTAGGGCCTGCGCCGCAGGCCCGGTGCGCCGGGCAGCAGGCTTGGTGTTGGCACCACCGCCGTTCTCCCACTGGTGCTCTGAAAAATGGGACATGCAGGGGATCGGATTTCCTCCTGGAGAGGAAAGGAAGCGAAAATCTGCCGCTGACAAGAGGAAGCTGTTCAGGATATAGAGGTCTTAAAGTTAGCTGCGTATGCTATTCACGCCTCGTCACTATTGATGCATTCAGGAGCCATCGGGAAAAAGGATACGACGATCGGTTTCATCGATTGTTATTATATTAAGACATAGTTTTTGAAAAGGAGATAATTTTGTTCTGTTGCTTTCAGTTGTTTTTGTGACTTTATGTGACCCATGAAATTAAAATGGCTCGTAGACGTTTGGCGTCTTTGGTTGGTTTGGTCGAGTGGATTTTAGTTTTAGGGCCAGTTCCTCTCTCCGAGCCTCGGAACCAGCGGTCTGGACTTCGGTTTCCTCCTGGTTGAGCTGGGATCTCTTTGATTCTTGGTGTTTTACTGCAGACATGCCGCTATGGTCAGAACACGCCGCTATTGTTCTCCGGGAGATTGTCTTTCCCTTCTGCTGGGCTGAAAAATACTTTCACACATCTTTTTTTCCCTGCCTGTGTCTGCATGCTTGTGTTAAAAAAAGGCTCAACACCCATATATTGAAAACAGCTAATAAAAATGGTTCTGGTTGGGCGGGGGGGACTCTAATCACAGCAGATTTTGTGACTGAACCGAAGGCAGGGGAACATCCAGAGAATCCCCGGACATCTTTCATCGTGCGTCCGGGTTACGTGTCTGACAAGAGATCCTTCGATGGGAATCTGGTCGCCTTGGACTAATCTGGAACAGATCGGAGGCTCTGATGGACACAGTCTAAGTAAATGTTTCCATGCATCTGTCAGACTCCCTGTGCCAGGCATTCCTTGTGGTTTTGGTGCTATACATTTTTGGAAATCCTCATTCCGAGTCAACACGCGAGGCGGGATTGATAGCTGACCCCGGCTTTTATGAAGCTCATGTTTTTTCAATCAAACTGGGGAAAGTGCGACCACATGAGTTCACGGACGGGACCGGCGGAGAAGTAGAATGGCTCTTGTGTACATTTTCGAATGTGTCTGATAGAAATGGTGACTTGTGTCGCCCGGCGAGGCGACGTGCCAGGAAAAAGCTGCACTGGAACAATGACCTGCCAGCCGAACTTGCGTCTCACACAACAATGATGCGTTCAAACAAGTCCCATTACAGGACTACTCCAGATGTGCTGGTGACCCCATCTGTAATATCCTCCGCTTCTTCGCCTTTGAGAACAGTGAGAAGAGGGGCAACGTTTTTTATTCTGAGGTTTTCAGTTTCTTGGGGTAAAGAGTTGATACTTAAATACTGACGACAGGGCGCAATATTTCCCATATGTCTCGGGATTAGGAGGGGACGAGAAGGCGTGCTCCTCAAAGAGAAGCCAAGTCCAAGTATGAGAATAACCTAAAAAAAATGGGCCATTATTGCGTCTGAAATGACTCTCTGACTAGAAGCATCTGAAAACTCGGCCCGCGTTCGAACGTGTGGCGACAGAGCGCTCGTCATTGTTTGAGCTGTCAAATAAATCTCCCGCCTGTCGTTCCGTGAGCTCGTCCCTTTCTTGTACTGCTTGTGCAACACATTTAATAACACGATAATCTGGATTCCAATTATCCCAGATGATTGATAGCTTTATGAGAGAAGTTATTAATTTAGTTGAGGGAAAGGGAGACAGAATTATAGGATGGAATATTACCAGTAAGTGCAATTTTCTCTTCTTCAGGACAAGCAGCCGCATGTCAGGGATCTAGGTAGCTTGGCACACAACACCGGGTTGCACAATGGAAAGAAAGTTATGCAAATATTGTTGTTGATGTATTTTATAGCATTAAAACGGAGGGACGTACGCACAGTTTTTAACAAGCAGATTCATATTTTCCCAGGAAATAATTATCCTGAGTCTGAATGTAAAAAGAAGCAGCATCATGTCGAGAAAGACATATTTCATCCATTTCCTGCAGCCCGGCTTGAGAGGACCCGAAGCCATCGCGGCTCCCAGGGGCGGCCCCCTGCCGTCAGAGGGCCAGGGGGTAAAAGAGATTAAATGGGCACCTGCTTTATGCAGCATGCAGGAGGAAGCAATCCTGAATCCCTGGGACTGCATTTGGAAATGAGCTCGTAGCTAAACCTGGTGAAAAACACAGTTTCACCCAAAAGTGGTGAAACTGTGTTGGGTTGGTTGTCATTTGTTTACAAGAGAACGGGGTTTTCGAGGACTGGAAATGCAAACTGCTTCAAAGCGTAATCTTTTGATCGCTGTGTGTAATCGTGGAAACGGGACCTCAGTCCTCCCCGGCGGGTCCAGCTGGGAAATGTTGCTCTAAAAGTCATCAATTCTTGGATACAGGAATCTGTCACTTTGCACTACTAGCAGCTAAAATTGAAGCACCTCTGGCATAAATGCAAAGCATGTACAGGAAGGGCCAAATGTGTCTGCCCTCACTTTCACGGCATAATTCAGATAAACATCTTGACATTTGGATGACGTGACATTCAGCACTCATTTCCATGCAGATGTTGGCACAGATCACGACATTCATGCAGCAGCTCAGGTCAGACCTGATTATTACTGAATGCAGGGACTGTTTACTGTCTTCTTCACTCAAAGGAATCCGGAATTATCCATCCGTGTTTACGGAGAACAGAAATAAATCCCTCTGCCGTCAACAGTCGTTGATCCGGTTGAGCGAAAGTAAAATCAGCTGTCGGCTGGCAACCATCTTTACGAGGGCACGCTGACGATGATCGCCAGACATCCTTCGTCACCTCCAGCACGGAGGCCGTGTTTTCACCTGTGTCTTTGGTTGGTTGGTTGGTTGGACTTTCAGAGCATCACACAAGAATTGCTGGAAGGATTTCCATGAAACCTGGAGGAAGGATGAAATTCAGGGCCAAGAGGGAACTGGTTATATTCCGGTGTGGCTCAGGATAAAGTGGCAGCTTTCTTTTAAATCTTCCTTAGAACTGTGAAACATTTTCACACTTCAGAGAAATCGACTGACCTGAAACTTGGTGTCTTCATCCCGCTCTAAACCCTGAATGTGTTCCAGATTAGGATAAAGGGCTGACGACTATTTTATCGTGACCAAGTTTGGACTAATTAAATTCAAATTGACGAACTGAAATTTATTTGAGAAAGCATTGTTCTTTTGTTCAAGACAGACATTTGGACTTTCTTTTGTTAATTTTTGAAATAAATTCCGGTTTCATGCAGTTTGACAGCCGTTTCATTTCTGTCTTGCCGTCCAGGTTCTGGAAGACAGGATGAAGCTGGAGTGTAAGTGTCACGGCGTCTCAGGCTCCTGCACCACCAAGACTTGTTGGACTACACTTCCCAAGTTCCGCGAGATCGGCTACATACTCAAGGACAAGTACAACGAGGCGGTGCACGTGGAGGTGGTCCGGGCTAGTCGGCTACGCCAGCCCACCCACCTCAAGGTGAAGCAGACTCAGGGCTACCGCAAGCCCATGGAGACGGACCTCGTCTACATCGAGAGGTCGCCCAACTACTGCGAGGAGGACGCCGCCACGGGGAGCGTGGGCACCCAGGGACGCCTGTGCAACCGCACCTCGGCGCATACAGACGGGTGCGACCTGATGTGCTGTGGGCGGGGCTACAACACACACCAGTACACCAAAGTTTGGCAGTGCAATTGCAAGTTCCAATGGTGCTGCTTCGTCAAGTGCAACACGTGCAGCGAGAGGACGGAGGTGTTTACCTGCAAATAGGACAAAAGGGGGACGATTTGGACAGAAGACAATGGAATTTACACGATCAGCTCTTCGTGGCATCGTTTTGCACAGCAGAATCTAATTTCTTTCCAGTAAATGCTAAATGTCAGTAGGTCAGACCCCTGAACTTTACTGTCACATAGAAATTGTGCTCATGTACTGATGAATCCACAATGAAGTTGGGACTACAGGCAACAGACAAGGCCCTCGTTGGGGGGGTTGGGGTGGGGGGGGGGCTGTGCGTGGCTCTCTGGGATGTGAAATAGAAAACAGACTCGTGCGAGGAGATGATGGGAGTTCATCAAACGACAGCAGCTGACGAGGTTGTGACTGGAAGAAGTTTGTCAAGCGTTCGATTGGAAACTGAGTTTTTCCGTATTTTCACTAAAGAGGAACGAAATCTTGACATGAATGCCCCCCCCCACACACACACACATTGGACGGGGCTCATGTTTGGAGGTTTGTCGAAATGAAGAACACTTTGTACGTGTGGTGCGACGGGGAGCGCCGAAGTCAGAGTGGAGAACTCTGTTAAACCCTCTGCTGCCAACTGGAATACGGTGGAGTATGTTAGTTTTCCAGTCACACTGGAACCGTCTGTTCGGAACACTGAAAATAAATTGTTTATTTATGTTATAGTATCTTAAAACGAAGCACTAACGGGTAGAGATGTCTCTTTTTGTACTAAGTGTAAAGAAAAATACGTTTTTTTAGGAACTGACTGAAGGTGTTTGTCTATTAGAAAATGACCCGAACACTAAAACAGCTAAACTTTTCTTTAAAAGAAAGAAGAAAATAAAAAAAGCTCTCATTGCTACTGGTGTGTTGACAACAACAATATTCATTATCTCATTGTGTTTCACATTGGCTATATTTTACTGTACCACAGTATGTTTTGCAGCCCCCCTCCCCAGCAGGAACATCTATCGGGACACTTCAATCAATAGTCAGTAGCAAGAAAACCCACAGAGATCCTTCCTCAAGTCATTCAACGTGAAACTGCTATATTGCTGGATGTGTTGTCGAGTGCTGCACTGATATTTTCTATTCAGAGACGACTTCATGAGAACTAAATAAACTCCCATTGGAATCCGTTTGGCCATTCATTGCAACGAATGAAGCTGTGGTCAGTGAACTACACACCATAGAGGCGGATCAATGAGATATGTTCATTAATCCTCTTAATCCACGTGTTCTATTGATTATCTCCTACCGTTCCTGGAATTCTCCCACCGAGACGAGCAAATGCAACGTATATTTTTAATGCCTAAACTTTAGGTCTTATTTGAGTATAGTTTTCTGCACGTCGCCTGCTGTGCCTGCAATCCCACTTATCCATACACATTTCAGTAATTTTAATAATCCCTAAAGCTAATGCGCTGAAAGAAAAATATCAAACAGCCACACATGTGCGAGACAAAACAAATGTAACTAGTTTGGCTCTGAAAAGTCATTTTAAAAGGTCCACGCCAGTAAAACATGTTCTTGACTTAGTTGAGTTGAAGTTTCCTTTTGCAAAATATAACACGACACCCTGCGCGTGTCCAGCTCCGAGGCCGAGTGCCGTTAGTGGAATCCTTCCTCCTAGTTAACTGGTGAAACGCATCCAGAGGAGTAAACCATTAAAAACCAGAACGAGAGAAATCAGGTGGCGCAGATCCGATGTCGTTTTTGTGCACAGCATTGTTCCGTCCTACGCTGTGGTCTCCTCTCTTGATTACGGCATGCAGGGAACAGAAAGTAAATTATCTCTCCCAGCATGGAAAGGAGTGTCTTCTCCATGCCGAGTACAAACCTGATCAGAAACACAGAAGAAAAGAAAAGCAGGATTACAGAAAGGAGTCGCCCCCCCCCCCCCACACACACACACACACTAAATCCCTCCCAGCTGCACAAAATGTGATCGTTCCTGGAGCTGGAGTGGCTTTTGTTTAAGAAGAAAAAAAAAAATCACCCTCTCTTTTTAAGGGTGGTCGGGCCACGCTGACGTGGGTGGACACCTCCACCTGACGCCCGCGGCAACGCTTCAGCCGATCACAGCATGATGCTGCCCTGATGATGTGTTGGATGAAGGCGATGCAGCAATGCAGGATGCAGGATGAAGATAAACGCCGGCCTTCATGCAAACGAGCTGATGTCAGCAGGAAGTGGCTCGGCGTGCCTCTTGTCTTTTAGGCACACAAACACGAGTGTACTTCTTTTGAGATGGATGGGATGGCTCCACGAAACAAGGAGGTGCATGTGTAGCTGGAAAAGCTGCAATGTGAATGGAGTGGCTCCTCAGGGAGGGGGGGAGCTAATTGAGAGCGGACTGGAGGAGTGGGCAACAATATAACACGATGAACACACAGGAGCAGCTGTCCAACCGAAAGAGGCATTGGTTGAAGAGCTTTTTTTTAACTTGATATATTCTTTTGTGAAAGCTATTTGGCTATTTCGTCTCCCTCAAAAGTAGAATTAATGAATAAGGATTTAAAAATGCATTTAATTTTTTTAATTTTATTTTGGACGCCATCGCCTCCATCCAGCGTTTTATTATAACGGTTCTGTGGACGAGAGCCACGCCATTCCATTCATCTGCCGGACGTTCCCACTCGTCCTCCTGCATGTGAACAGCATTGTGGGTGGGCAGCAGAGCAGAAGTAAGACGTGTTTTGTTAGTTGTCTGAAGGCCCGGGGACCGGAACCACATAAGATCCCCGAACTATGCCCCGGCCCCCGGATCGGGAAAAATGAATCCGTTTGTATCCCACAAACATTTCGTTTAATAAAATGAGATAGAAAAAAAGCGTCTGCGTGCAGCGTCCTCCGCAGCAGCCGTTGTTTGGGCGTTGGGATCGTTAGTCCATTGGTTCACGTTCAATGCTTCTGGCCTAACTCACACTTTCTCCTCTGAGGGACGTGCATGAGCCCCGCGGTGAGGTCAGACCTCAGAGGGTGCTTTTATTTTGGAGGTTATGGTGACGATGAAGGAACTCCACCTGACGTTTCACTGGTGGGGGGGGGGGGGGGGGGGGGTGAGTAGAAGTCCCCCCACCGCTGGTCCAGGAGCTGAAAACGTAGACGTGAAGCCCCCGCGTGAATCAGCGAGGTCGCTGCCAGCCTCGGCATTTACCCGCCAGATCTAGGACGTGTCACATTTTACAGAGGTCACAGGTTCCTGCTGATGACCTCATCCTCGAGCCGGTGTGCTAGTGTCTGCAGTTCAGAGGCGATACTGCACATTTCATTTTCATAAATGGCTTTCTCCATCGCGTGCAGTCGTCTGCGGACGCAGAAACTTCACCCGACTTTTCTATTGAGTGCAAAGAGATAACGGCTGAATTTGCAGTTTTGAGACAATTCATGAAGGCTCTCCATGTAATTGGATGGGTCTCAGCCAAAGACATAAAATGACTTTCCCTCGAGAAGCGCTTCAATTTCCTTCCCTGTTTTGTGAAGTGACAAAAGCCTCCTAAACTCCGTTGAATCAGCTCCAGCATCCTGCCTCCTTTTGTAATGTAGCTCTGGCGATGAGAAGCGAGGGATAGGCATGGGTGGCGAAAGAAACAAAACGACCCAGAAGACGGGGAGGAGCGGGATGTCCTCTAAGCCGACGCTTGAGATTAACCAGATGACAAACCCAGAAGAAAGGACCGTTGTCTTCCAAACGCTGCTCCTCTAAAACGGACAAGGACGGCGTATTTAACAATCCTGTGGATGATGGATCGTTGTTTGAGTCGTTGTTGTGACAGGATGCGAGGGCTTTAGCGAAGGTGACGCTAACTCAGAAGTACTCCTGTGCTGAAAAAGACGTCTCTCTGAAGCCGTCCTGGGGATGGACGTGAGCTCCGTCCCGAGAGTTCAACACATCCGGCACCCATTAAGAACGCATCGTTCCCCCTCTTCATGGGATCTCTCGCTGTTTTTCTGTGCTCCTTTAACTTTGTTTTGACTGCTTGTCTTGGTGAAAGACCATCAACTGGAGGTTTCTCATCATCTGTTTGATATTAGTGGCGAGGAGCACATGGCCATTCAAAGGCAAAGCCTCGTGTGACATCATAGACCGCAAGGCAAAGTGGGCCTCGTCAAGACCCCAGACTGAGGTCTCTGAACGCTACCTGACTGCCTCCATCCATCTGCAACCGTGCCATCCAAATAATGTCCCCCCCCCCCCACACACACACACACCAGTGTCGAATTAGAACACAAAGAAGAAGACACTGAACCTAAAGGAACGGTTATCCTCACAGGGAAGAAGTTACTTCACAAAAGAAGCAGCTCGGTTTTCCAAAGAGGGCGAGTGTCATCGCTCTGATCTGACACCACTTAGAAACGTCTTGACTGAATTGACATTTCTGCGCTCTCAATAGCAAGGAGTGGACGGAGAGAAAAGACGGAAGGCGTTTCTGATGTCAGGGTTTTGTTGGAGCAGCATCATCTCTCCTACGTCTGCTATCAATGCTGAATAACTTCAGATTCATAGATAGGGAGCTGAAAGTCGCGACTAAATATATGAGCGGACGGCGATGACGCCCAATATGGCCCTCTCACCCGTTTGTGTTGGACGGGGCAGTAAAATATGAGTGAGGTTAATGCTTCTGCGGCGCCGCCCTCTAGCCTCAGAGCTCCAGTAAGGCCCGCAGCAGCAGCCTGAGGCGGGAGGGGTCTGACCCCAGACACTGCCCCCCCCCCGTAGGGCGCTAAGCAGGACCCACCTCCTGTTCCAATCCGTTTTGTGCCTATGGGCCTGCGTGGGACGGGCCTGTCTCCATGGGAAGTGGGTTTCTCCGTGGAGAGTTCGAGGACGGCCCACACGCGTGGTCGTCCCGGCCACGGCTTCTCCTTGAGGTTGTTTTCCTGAATCGAGGCCGGGGTTCTAAAAGCAGACCCCACCTAGGACAAGACCCTTAAAAGGTTTCTACCTCAGCCCTCGGCCTCCTGCAGACGAACGTTCTGCATGAAGAAATTAGCCCACGAACGACTCCAACATGCAATTAAATGCATTCTCCGTGGCCCGTCGCTTTCAACGTACGCTGAAGCATTTCCAAAGACAGCACATGAAGGTTTGCAGCTAATTGCGCTGCAATTCATTTCTCGTTAAGCATGATTCATCTTTAGAGCAAATTGAATTTGGAATTTCATTTAAATGCTGCAAAAAAAAAGAAAGCGAGCTCGCCGAAACTGCAAAGAATTAAGTCGATCCAAACCATAGAAACTCCAAAAGGCTCCAAGTTCTGTGCTCCAAACGATCCGTCCTGATAAAAACAACATCAATACGCTGCACAGCTGAGACCACAGAACTCGACACTCCGCAGCTGCCATTTGGAAAAGACTGGCATTTTGAATGTTTTGGTTTACTGGCATAGCACGCAAATGTTGTCACGTAAAAAAAAGACGGATAACGTTTCACCTGGATCGACTTCACTTCACCTCCAACAAGTCTTTTCTTCACGCATCTGCTCCGCTACTGTAAATCAACAGTTTCTCTTTCCCTCTTGACGAGCGACTTTAGTGTCGGCTCCGGAGAAAGTCCGGGACCGCAGCCAGTGCCAGAGCGATTCGGTGCCAGTGTATCATCCTCCCTGTCTAGCCTGTGGAAAGAGCCGTGGCGGAGGTGAAGAGGTTCCATGATGTGGGTCACACTCATGGAAAGTTCTGCTCCAGCCGCTGTTTTTCCATGGGGATGGAAGGTCACCGGAACAACACTCCCAACAGCTCCAGCTCGACGCGTCCCAGCAGGAAGCACTGGGCCCTGGTTGTTCAGACCCTCGTGCTGCTTTTAAAAGGGCTTTTGAGTGTTTGCGACAGGTGATGATGAGCGGCCTGGCGACCAGGTTAGCGCAACACAAGCGAACCTGTCATCCCGCTCTGAGAGCGGAGGCCTAACGCGGGGTGTCAGCGGAGCGCACCGCATGGGGAGCGACATCAAGGGGAGCCGGTCGCCCAGTGCTTGCGTATTTCTGTGTCACTGGGTGGAAGTGGGCTCGTATACATGCCTCTGAATACGTCGGGCATTGGACACCAGCTCCGTGTGGTTTGGGAGAAGTTAAAGGCTGGTTGGGGCTTTAATCCATCAACCCTCCTCCCAGTTTTTCCCCTCCTTTTCTTTTCTCTGCGGGTCCCGTTCCCCCCCACCAACTCCTCATCGACTGCACGGGCTCCTCATCATCCACTGCCACCCACCCCACCTCCACTGCCTCCGCACCGGCTGGGACGTCCTAACGGCTGACGGATGCACCGAGGTCACACTGATGATCCGGAGGAGTCCTCTGGTCCGTCGTTGAGCCTTTGATCAACATACTTAACCCTTTCTTCCTAAGGAGCCCACTCAGTGGATGAGAATGTGGGGAGATTGAGTTACACAGCGCCGGGGGAGCAGCAGGCTGACATCCCTTTGGTTACACATGTCTTTGTTTAAGGCAAAGCTCCGGCTCCGGCTCCGGCTCCGGCACCGGCGGTCCTCCTCCGAGCTCCTCTCCTTCTCTGAAAGCAGACCCACTAGCAGGAAGGTCTTCAGAGGAGAACCAATCTCTGCTCCTCATAGAAACATGCATTCTGTTTTCACGTGACCTGCAGTTCTTACGGTTAAAGGGACAGTTCGTCCAAAAATGTAAATAGAGCTGCGATATTTATTAATGCGACATGAATCCGGCAGTGCGTTTGCTCAGTGTGAGTCAGGAAAGGTAAGGTCTATCCACTTCCTGGATGAGGCACAAATCAGGATACTCACAGAACCCATTGGCTCCTTTATTCCATAGTTGACCTGGCTGTGATCGGAGGAAAAAAATCCGATTAAATCCAACGCATCAGGTATTAAATAGCAACATTTCAGTTAAAGGTGAGGAGACTGTGTTACGTTTGGGCAGAGCCAGGCTAGCTGACTTTGTGCTAACCTATGCCAACACGCAGCTTCCTATACACTCACATGAATCCTCTCATCAAGAATGTTTGTACCTCCAAAAACATGTGCCTATGAATGTAAATAAGATAATCCATGAGAAGGAAGATACTTTTAAACATTCAATGTAAAATAAAAAGGATGTAAATCCAAAGATGCAGAAGTATATAACAGCATAAATATATTTATGTTAATCTGCTCCTTCACTTTCAAAATATATATGATGATGAATATATTTATTAGATAGAATGTTAGAGTACAAGTACAGTCAAACCATAGTATGTATTACAGTACAAATAAAGTCAACCACCCTGTCTAAGAGGAGCATTTCAAAATAGCCCTTGCGGTCTTGTTTCCATTGAAAGTCCTTAGTACATAAATCATCGACATTTAACAATACAAATTTAACAATACAAATAAAAATAAAACCAATATTAAATTACTCAACTGATGCAAAATAACATTAGAAAAAATAAAAATAATTTGACACCACAGATGCAAACTAACAATAGATTTAAAATAAATCACACCACTGATGCAAAATGACAATGAATGACAATAAATTACATAAATTACAATAATTTACCAAGACACTTAATATGTGCAACGTAGGTGGACAAAAGGGGGTGGGGGCGGGGTTGATCCGGAGAGAGTCGTGATGACTATCTCCGTTTCTGTCCCCCTAAAAGGTGTATTTTTAGGGCCGTTTTGAAGGAGGCCAAAGAGGTGCATGGTGGTGTGACAAAAAGATAATGATTAGCTAAATAAAGATTTTAACTTCAATTGTCTTAGGGATGATTGTTGTTAGCGGTAGCCACTTGTGAAATGAAGCGAGGTCTGAAAGGACAGTAAGATCACCTTACCAGTTTTGGGATATGTTCTATCAATTAGTGGGCTCGGGCAGAAAGCTAACGGAAAAATTCATGTTTCTAATTCTGAAGATCATGGCTTCTGCATGTGGACCTGCATATCTTCCATCCAAAGAAAACTTATACCCTTACATTTTTCTCTTTTTTATTGAGCTGAATTGCAATAAAATGTAATCCACGAATACATAAACACTTTAGACCTCATTGGGAAGTGTTATTAGCTCCGTCCTGGAGCAGCAATAAAATCCATTTTTAACTACTCCTGCCAGTGTCCTGGCTCTCGACCTGCAGTTACACCTCACCTCAGGCCATTTAGGAATACCGCCCGTTTCCCCACGTGGAGCTACAGCGGTGGGGCGCATTCCTGTCCTGTCATGTCCCAACTGTCTGCTTCGCTCGGCAGACTTTCCCCCCTGAGAGCGGGTCGGCGAGGCAGCAGCAGCTGTCAGACGGCGGTCGTTGGCAGGGCGTGGTGCCTGACCAGCGGGTCTGACCAGACACTTGAGCCACGGGCAGAGGGTTAGACTACTGGTGCAGCGGTCATCAAGGGCCATGACGGCATAAGAGAGACTGGTGGTGGAGACCTAAACTTCCAGGTGGGTTGCTCGTGCAGTCACTTCACAGGTAGGCGAGCCGTCGCTCCGCCGGTTCCTTTTCACTTTCCCAGAAGAGACGTTCCCCACACAGAGATCTTCAGATCTGACCGAAGAATAAATAGCAAGCACAGCTTGAACGTTGGTTTGACTGTCACCATGGCAACCTCCCTGTGTTTTTAGTTTGAAGCCGACGTCTCAATAGGTCCATCGGATGCTGATATATGGGGATAATAAATGCTGTATGCGTCTGAGGTGAGTTATTAGGAAGTCTGTTAATTACAGGGGTGGGACGAGGAATAAATCTCGCAGATTAGAGGCTGGAAGTATAAGCGAAACAATCTGCAAGCTCAACACTTGGTGTTTCAGAGGGCTTGTGGTGGAAGCACTGCACAGCCACAATGTCACGACATGGCACAGAAGATTCATACCACAGCTAGGAAGCGGTCATATGGAGCGGGAGGACCAGGGTGGCTCATTCCCAGCTTTCCATGTGATAATGGACGGACATATTTTATTCTATTCACTTTGGTGAGTCTCCATTGTAGCCGACTGAGCCGCTTAGTTTGTTATGAACTCAGCTTTGTGTGAGTTTATGTATGTTGTGTGGTCAAAGTCAATCGATGCAGTTCAAGGTGCTGATATAATCAGCTTTACTGAGCCTTCAGACCTTCAAGCTTCTTGCAGCCACCACTAAGTAGAAAATAAAATATTTTACCTGAATCCAAGCATTAGTTATTTGTATGATTATCAGCTGACATGTCACCCCTCCCTCAAAGAGACAATAAGGTGCTTTTATTTAGAAAAAAATAAAATATCAACCTTCATCAGTCTTCAACCGATTCCGAGGCGTTCCCTGGCCAGCCGAGAGACATCGTCTCCCCAGCGTGTCCTGGAAATGTGTTTGACTTATTGCCGGCAATGCAGACCAAGCTCTGACACCGGTCATATAGGGAACGGACGGCCCGTATAAGGTGGTCCAATACCCCATACTCCCTGAGGGACATGGTCGAATGCCTTCTCCAAGTCCACAAAACACATGTGGACTGGTTGGACAAACTCCCATGCACCCTCAAGGACCCTGCCGAGGGTGTAGAGCTGGTCCACAGTTCCACGGCCAGGACAAAAACCACATTGCACCTCCTGAAACCGATGTTTGGCTATCCAGTGGAGCCTCCTCTCCAGTACCCCTGAATAGACATTACCCCCCCCCCGCCCCCCGAGATGCCAGATGTCTGTCCAGAACCTCTTCGAAGCCATCTTCCAGCCCCTCCCCCTTGACCATTGAACTTTGAGTCATGGTATCTGCATAGCTTAACGTACCTTAAATAAAACCCAATGTTTCCTTCATTTTACACCATAACCTACCCCACATGGGGAAGCTGGTTGTCAGCAGTGAGCCGAGGACCGAACCATCGACCTTCTGATAGGCGGACGACCGCTTAAGCCGCAGCCTCCCAGAAACGTGGTATCTTCCAGCACTGGCACACGTGTGCATGACGGCAGCAGCCTCTCTATGAAGACAGAAGTAGATACTGGCTCAGATCCTGAGGCTGTAGCACTATTAGATTAGGATGACACAAAACATGTCCCTGCAAGACGAGCGCGACTAGACCGATCTGAAATAACTGAATAGTGATGTAGCGTCTCCTTCTTCGCCGTCTGACTTGAGGGGATGTGTAAACTCTACATTTATTGTGATTTACTGTAAATGTGTGCACTCACCACGATGACGGAAGGGAATAATGTGTATCTGGGAGACCATGTGTGACCAATATCTTCATTACCGTGTGCTGTTCTCAATCAGCGATGAGTCTTTGTCACATAAACAGTCGATGTTAATGTGAAACTTAAAAAAAAAAACCATACAAAGCTTTTTTTCCCCCTTTCTCCTCAACGTAGAGAAGAGGACGTGTAATATATGGAACACATGTCCTCTGTTAAAGACAAAAATGCAGCCGTATTTCTGCTGGGTGCTAATATTACTGACAGGGGTGATAGAGGTGAAACCACAAATATAAGGGCATTCAGTGAGCGCATGCCTACGCCAGAGCTGCTTAGAGCCACAACGGAATCCGGATTCACCCTAAATCTATTCGCTGTCTCTCGAAACAAATCTTTGAAGTAAATAACTTTTTTTGACCTCCTCAGCGGAGGTAGCAAAATCTTTATGCGTGTCTGAATATGAGCTTGTTTTCCTCCCTCCTCAGTAGGCTATACTTAAATCGATGTGGCTGTAAGAAAAGGTTTGCAGACACGGAGTAAACACAAACATTCCTGCTGGGTGAGAGCAACCAAGCCGGGGCAATGAGACGGGTCAGGAGGGAGGCTGACGGCTGAAGCTGCAGGGAGGGGACTGGAGACGGCAGCATTCATGCACAATGGGCCATGAGAGGCTCTTTTCTCTCCTGTGGCAGGCTCTTTCACAGGTTCCTCCTCCCCAGGCCTGAAAAGGACCCCACATGCATCCCCCCATTTACCCTGTCTGTCCACTTTCTGTTCCCATCATTCCCTGTACAGCTGTTTCTATGTCCTTGTTTGGACTCATTTTCGGCCCCCTGCCTGCAGAGAGCTCGGTTTCGTTGGGGCTGTTGTGGTAGCTCTCTCACATTTGGTCTCAAATATGTTGCATCTAAGTTATTTGACGGTTTGGCTGCTGACAAGCGCTGGTTAAACTAAATGGACACTCATAGGAAAAGAGCGTCCGATGTGAGCGAGTGCATTATTCAAAAGTGACGTCTTTTCTTCAGCGCTGCCGTTTTTGACGTTGTACGAATGGTTTCCTTTAACCATAATGTAAAGTTGCTGGCACCTAAAGTTTGAAAGAGATATTTCCTAATTATGACTGGGGAACATAATCTGTGATCAGATATCAAATGAAACCCGCGGCGCATGTTTTCGTGTGGAGAGCAAAACTGTGCTCTGCAATTTTGGGCGAAGCAATGAGACGTCTCCGACACTCACTGACACTCCCGCGCTGATTCGAAAAGACAAGGCATCATCTGCCCTGACATTTTCTGGGCTTTGAACAAACAGGTGCACGCCGCGACCCTCGTGGAAAGAGTCTTATGTCGAGAAACCAACCCACTATCACCCCAAATCCACAAAGAGCTTGTGGATTTCGCAGGAGGACAGCGGTGGATGCATCGCCTGAAAGAGTGATATAGCATTCTGCAATGGTTCTGATTCAGAGGAACTATGGGGGTGGGGGTGGGGGGTGCATGTGGTCAGAGTGGTGAAGGGAGGCCTCCGCGTCTGCAGCCAAACCCCTCCAGATGCTGCGTTCACTGTCATTTGCTTTGGGGGAAATTGCAGATTTAAAGTTCTACCTGGTTGAATCGTAATTAGAGAGCACATCCAGCGAAAGCAGGTTTGCTTTTAATGACCATCTGGGAATATAAACGACAATCCAACCTCCCGAGCAGCTTCCCTGTTTTCATTTTTGCCGCATCTTGTTTTTTGTTTCAAGCCGCCTCGAGCGCGATCGCCGATGGTAATATTTTGTGGCTTGCGTCCGTTTCATCGCAGCGGTGAAATGAGGTGTAACATTATAGAGGAAAAGGTTTTGGGAGCTGATGTGTGTGAAGGAATGGCCGGAGCGTACCGACACGGATCATTTCGCAGCCGTGATTTGAGAAGTCGGTATGCCTATTTTTTTTTTTTTTTTTTTTTTTAAAGGGTCAGGACTCAAATTATTGAAGCTGACACAAAGTCCAACTGATCAGGCACTGGAAATATTGAGAGAATGGAAAAGTGTATCTCAACCATTGATTTGTCGGATACACTGATCACTTTCCCGCATGCTACCTCGCGCTGCTACCAAAAACATAGCATTCCCAATAATATGTTCAATAAACATGTTTAGCCTCCAGTAATAAACTTTAGCTCTGCGCTAACTCTTTCATTCAGGCAGATGACAACTCAAGCTGATTATTGCCCATGCTTCCCTTCCCATCCATGCAGCAGGGAGGTGGATTCTATTGGTGGAGCCGGGGCTGTAGGATTGGGAAGTGACCATGCCAGTCATGTGGCCCAGGTCACGGCAACCATTCAAGTGAGCAGTCCCCGTGGCCCACTTAATGATTGAGCGTGCTCCTTGTGCTGACACTAAGTGGCGAGTCAGGTCAAACGGCCATTCACAGGAATTCCACGTTTGACATTCCAATGCCGCCATTCCCCTCAGGTTCACACACGGAGGGAGGGGGGGGGAGGGAGGTCAAACAATGCGATCTGGAACCTGGGAGTTTGCCACCACTTGTTCACGGCTCCGGAGATATGAGTTAAACATGTGGAATGTTAATCTCTCAACGTGCAGTCACGGTGCGTTTTTGCCATTTGAATCACGAGGCCCTGCGGTTGGGCCCAGGCCCTCTTCGCCTATCAGCCGCGATTAGAGGTAACCTGTTCTGACACCCTGATGGCCATGAGAGGCATCCCTCGCCCGCCAACAAAGCCACACGTCGCAAACGGACGGCCATCTTGTTTTCTCCCAGCAGGCCTCTGGAATGTAAGTTCGTCCCCCTCGGCCTCCTCAATGAAGCCATTCTACAAATTCAGGGTTAGAGGCTATTGAGTCTCAACTCTTCAGGAGGACTGGAAATAGCGGCCAGCATGCGAGTCCGTGTCGAACGAACGCGCTCGAGCAGCCTTTATCTCCTCTGACGGCCATTCTCAAGCCTGTCTTGGTGAACTTGTCTCCAAGGTGAAGCGGCGAAACAGCAGGTAAGACGTGCGGGATGATCAGATTTAGGCTCAAACAAAGCATCGGATCCAAACGCGCGGGAGACACGAAGCCGAGTGATTCACTGAGCCTCCTCCACCGCCGAGGTTATTTTCTTCATCTGTTTCTGTTGGTTCGTAGGCAGGATTATCCAAAAATTACTTGACAGATTTCCATGAAACCTGATAGGAGGATGGTGCATGGAAAGAACCCATTAACTTCTGGAGTGGGACAGAGCCAGGATTTTTATCCACTTTCTTTAATGCTGTTAGATAGGACATTTTCCTAATGACTGGTTTCCACTAAGCGTTTTCTTTTTCGGAGGGGTGGGGCGAAGCAAAGTGCGTCGCCTTGTTCAGCCTCGGCGGAGGTTATACGGCTCCGTTTTCGTTCGACGGTGTTTGCACGAAGTGCATCTGAGGCCCCAAAACACCGAGTGCAGCAGTCGTAACCCTTCTTTTGGTTTCTCGTTTGAAGGAAGTGAAAAATGCATTTTTTAATCCCAGAATGCCGGGAGAGATCCATGCCATGTTGGAAAAACATTTGCACCACAGCTCTGGTCTGTGGCTGGCTATTGTACAGGGAGTGGTATTTCACTTATGAAGTGATTCCGTTACAGCTGTCCCCTCAGCCATCCCCCCTCTGCACGCTCATACTTACTCCCATTCAACCACACACACACACACACACACACACACACACACTTAAACACAGTTCTCCATAAACACGTACAAATCGGCTCCAATGGCCGCTCCAGCACAACTCAGACGTGGACCCGGACCCACAACGTTAAAAAATAGGTTATTTTAGAAATGACAGGATTTGCCAAGTCGCACATCTGCAGTCGGATCCTTCCAGGCTGCCGCGTGAAACCCGATCCGACGCTCGATTCCAGTGAATGACATCCTTACGAGCCAATCTGTTGTATAATGCCTGTCGTTTACGGCCTAGTATCGGGGGGGGGGGGGTCTTGAACAGATTACTGTATTTACTTTCCTTGGCGAGGCTCCGGATCGGTCGGGAGGTTGCTGCGGCTTCGGTGGTCATGTGTTTATTGTTTATGCTTCGTATTCGTCCTCAATTAATGGCGTGCTGATGAGCGCCGTCTCAGACACCGACGAACAACCGCCGGGTCGCACGCAACGTGTGGACGATTTCCTCCCCACATTCAAGGCCTCGGAGAGGAGCAGAGCGCTTCCTCCCCCGAGCAGGAAGACAGATGCTGTAGAAAAACACGCTCCAAACCAAAGGCTGTCAATCTGAGCTCCCGCCGCTCCTCCGGCGAAAGTCCTCCTCTTGTCAGCGTGCATTCTACAAAGGAAGCACAAAGCGCCCCCCCCCCCCCCGCCCTGCAGCATCTTTTCAACACGTTTTCTCCAGATGATCCAGATGCCGATCCAACAGTCTGTGGGGGTCAGAGCAAGGTCGCCCCACCTGCAGGGCCACGCCATCCAACCAATCTCTGTCATTGGATTATTCTTTTCAACGATCTGCTCGCAGACGAATGAGGTGCCACCGATTTCAGAGTCATGCAACTTGTCTTCACTGCAGAATGGAATCCGGAGATGAATCACGGCGTTGCGGGGAATCAAAAGTTACTGCCGCCGACTCATCGGAATTCATTTGACATCGGCGTCACGTATCGTTTAGCGTTTACACTGCGTACAAAGCAGGACATGAACATTTCACTACGACCCCAGTCTCAAGGAGGCCCAGGAGGTCATGCCGGCAACCCATAATCATCTCATGGAGGAGGACGAAAGGGTCACGACTGAGGCACTGATGATGATGATGATGATGATAATGCTGTGCACCACCTTCATGAAGTGAAGAACGGTGGTGATCCGGTTCAACATCCGTGTCACAGGGACAACTATTGGAACTTCATTGATCTTCATTGATAATGTCTGATGATGATTGGACAAAAAAAAAGACCAGATTACATCATCATGAGATCAAAAACACCGAGTCTGACGTGTAACTCATTTCGGAGTCGCATTTATCTTCTCAAGTTTCTGAAAAAAACCGCCGTTGTTTTTAAAATGTTCAAACTAATGCTGTTTTTTTTCCCCTGGATTTTTTATTCATATAATATAATCCCTCCATCATTTGTAAATTTTAAATATAGATTTTACTTCAGGAAGTTCATTTTGCGATTCATCGTATTTATTCACTATTATTTGAATATCACGCCGCCTTGGCGAGCCTCAGACTCATTTCAGCATTATTCAACCACGTCACAATAAGGTGCGCTGCTTTTCTTTTTCTGCCTCGCAAACTGCTGAAGGACGGACGCGATCTTCTCCTCACAAACCGTCGCCGTTTTATTTACCATCCATGCAGGGATGAAGTTAAGAAAAGAAAAAAAGCCCAGTTTATCTGCTGCGAGACGCTTACTGGAGGAAACCCTACTTTCACATCACGCATGCTGAACGGTCAGACGCTTCAGACGTCGACAGCTAGTTATCTCTCGAGCAAAGCGCCGTGCACGCTCCTAATGCACTTTTGATTCCCTGTTTTTGTTTCCTCAAGGATTTTCCTTGTAATTTGCAGGGTCTACAGATGTGAAAGACCCTTGCGGCTTCCCAAGTCAAGCATGGCGGAATGTTGTCTCGAGATGTTGACTCACCCTAAATATACTTGTCTCTATTTTGGTTGAAGCACTTAACATGTCACGGCTGCTCCCCCGTTTGGAAAACACCGCTATGGAATCGGGATCCCCCACCCCACCCCCACCTCCCGGGAGAGATGGCCTTCTCAACCCGCCGTATCAGCAGGGCCATCCCGACGTGTATAATCTGTAACACACAGCTGCCTTTCACTACAAACTCCCGTCCCACCGCTGAAGCCCAACCGTGCCAAGGCCTGCGGTGCATCGGGCGGCGCAGGCTTCAGGAGTTTGTTTTTGTCTCGTGGGCTCCAATCATATCTCACCACCTGAGGACAGGAGTGCCTCCATGATTCACTCGGGTGCGGTGAGGAGCCGAGGAAAAGGGGGTGGAGCACTTCATTTTAGGGACGGCTGTGCTTTTTTGTTTAGCTTCCTTGTTTAACGCCTGTTCTGTTGCGACGATTCGAACACTCACTGAATAAACTCGTTTAATTTAACATTAGTCATAACATAAAAAAAAATAATCTAATAATAGAGGAACATTTAAAGATAAATATTTCATCTTCGCAGGAAAAAACGGAAACAAAAACAGAATAATCCAGCGTGTGAAATATAGCTGATATGTCATCTGAGAATCTAACATACGTGAAGGATAGCCAAGAACCAGCAACCAGTCAGAACAGAAACAGGCAGAGTAAGGCTGCACATCAAGCAGTTAGAGTAGAAATAAAGCAAATATTTTTATAAGCCACGTCTGGGTCGGCACCAAAAATCATATTTATAGACACAATTTTCAACACATTAGGCCTCAATTGTGTCTTTAGAGCCCAACAAATGTATGGATTGTTTGAACCATCTGTTTATCTGGATCCGCACAAATGTCTGACGGCTTCTTGGCCAACCTTTCATTTGTTTATTAATTAAAGGATTAGTTCACCCCAAAAAAAGCTTCTGGAGGGAAAAAAAAATGTTGCAGCGTCCGGAACTTATTTTGAAATTTACCGGCCGGCATACGGTGAACCTCCCGGAGACGCTGAATAAAATTAAGAAGTTGTCTGATCATTAAGCAAACATCTGTGGCTGCTACAAGCTACAAGCGTTAGCATACACGCATTGACTGAGGGTCAGGGGCTCAGAGAGAACCTGCTGCCCCCGCATAGCTGAACGTGAGGAGGTGATTATTGAATTTTCATTTCTAACTGAGCTCAAGATTTAACATAATCCTGCCCAAAACAACAACAACAGCACACAAACAAACCAACGACAACATGAACACAACCTTTCTGATGGATGGAAGCAGTTACCGGTACAGTTACCAAACTCAGGGATGATCTACGAATCCAAAGTGTTTTTCTTTCAAAAGTGTCACATGCAGCGAGGATGTAGCTGCAGCATGTTGACGGGACAATAAACCAGTTTTGGACGGGGAGGGAAAGTGCATCTTTCATCACTTCTTCCACAGCGCCCAAGGCTGCTTCCTTCTCCGTGGTGTGGCCGGCACCCATCCAGCCGCACAGGAAGCATCTTCCACTGCCCCCCCCCCCCCCCCCTCTCCTCCTCCCTCAGCCTCCTCCCCACTCGCCCGTGGTGGAAACTATTAACAGGGCAGGGTTCCATGGAGCAGTATGGAGAGGTTATCGTTCACACAGCTTTCCCTCTCCCTCTGCTTCTGTCTCTTTCTGTCCCTCCTCAACACGCAGCCCAATATAGCGGGGGGAGAGTCGCGGAGCCTCTGTTTTTAAACATCCGCAGCCGCAGGGTAACGATTTTTCCTGATACGTGCGTGGTGAAAATGCGTAAGACTTGACCTTTTTTTCATGGGCCTCAATGTGTCACAGGCAGGGGTGACATGGGAAGGAAAATGTGATGGCCGGCTGACTGCAGAATAGTTTTTCTAAGTGTCGACAAAAGAGTAACGCAAAGCCGGAGTCCTTCGTGGCGGAGTTGAGATGAACGTTTGGGAATAAGGTTATTTCTATCGCGAGGTTAGAGGCCCGCTTCCAACCACCTTAAATTATCCATCCATCCATTTTCTTGTAGATAAGACGCTTTGCAGGTCATGGAGCTTATCCCGATGGGCAAGAGGCGGGGTAGACCTCGGACACCTCACCAGCGCATTACAGGACAATCACTCACACACACACACACCTGCAGACAATTTACCCAAGGCAATTCACCTAAGCTGCATGTTTTAGGAGGTGGGAGGAAGCTGGAGAACCCGGAGAGAACCCACGCAAATGCAAACTTCTCACAGCAAGGCCCCAAGTTGCTTTCTTGCTGTGAGGGAACAGCACAACCCTTGCGCCACCGTCCTGCCCCCACCTTAAATCAATGCAAATAAAAAAGCATCGCTTTGAATGCTGTAACGATGGAGAGAATGGTGCATGGGATGCATTTGTTTGGGTGATATTTGCTTTTACCTGGTGATAAAGAGCATAGATGCACAATCCCATCTCTACATGTCTGAGCCAGACTGGTTTGTGCATGGGGGGGGGGGGGGGGGGGGGGGGGGTCTGTCCAATGCTGTTTTAATGAATGTAGAATTATATCATATTGTCTTTATTACCAGCAGCACAAATGTATTACTTTATGTCTGCAGGCAGAGTACGGTTAGAAGAATGTGAGACCAATAAAGTGAGTAATAAAGTGCTTGATGATAAAGGATGATTTATTGCTCTGCATGCAGCGTGGAGTCACAGGAGCGGCTCCGGCATCGTCATATCAGCCTTGGGTAGCCTAGCTTGTGCAGGAATCTGACCAATCAGGTGAATATGAATACTTCATGCTCGCCACACATTCTGAATTATTGCAATAAAACATCAGTTTTAGATGGACGGAGGGTCTTTCCTCCAACCCCGACGTCTTTGCGTGCTTTACAACACAACCGCAGGAGGGCAGTGAAGAGCAACAAATTGGTTGTGATGATAGAGCCGAAGGTGATGATGATGATGATGAATATATTTATTAGATAGAATGTTAGAGTACATGTACAGTCAAACCATAGTATGTATTACAGTACAAATAAAGTCAAACATCCTGTCTAAGAGGAGCATTTCAAAAAGCCCTTGCGGTCTTGTTTCTGTTGAAAGTCCTTAGTACATAAATCATCGACATTTAACAATACAAATTGGAGATTAGGATTCATTCAATGCATCGAGGCTCCGTGTTCGCGTTTGTTGGACCTTGCTAGAACTGGAGGCGCACGCTCTCATGCGCTTTTGGTAGTATTCGTTTTTTTGCGTGTCGTCCAGATCTGCCGGATCAAAAAAATATGAAATGAATGCAAAAGAAGACCAAAAGGCTCCGCCCACATCTGTAACAGTGGGAGGAGCCTTTCCAACAGCCTTAATGATAAACAGGCCTTTTGATTGAAGGAACATTTATTAGTTTGCTGTTTTTTCCCCTGTCTTTTGAATTTCCCATGTCTTAAAATTTTATTTCAAAGTCCAAAGTCCTCACCCTGTCTCGCTCAAACCGAGGGACTTCCTCAGAAAGGATGCAGCTGATGACCTCTGCTAAGGCTACAGTTAAATGTCCATTAAGTTGTTGTCCTCGTAGATGGTGAAAGTGCGATGCTGCCACACAGACCACCGATCAACTGGTGGGAGGCCTCGGCGAGCGTTTCCTGCCCGAGCCCCCTAGAGTCTTTGATCTGTAAACGCGTCTTTGACAAGGATAACAACGTCCCTCCAATATGCCAGATAAAAGCTGGACGATGTACGTTAACGATTACGTGACCCTCTCCAGATGTTTGCTGAGGCCTCCTGGATCAAACCCCTCCCTGGAAGAATCATAATTCCTGAGGATGATTAAACATGTCGGGACCAAACATTTCAGTCGCGTGAGGGTGGGGGGGGGGGGGGGCATCAGCCACTAGGTGGCCACCACTCTTCAGAGGGGGGGGGGGGGGGCATCAGCCACTAGGTGGCCACCACTCTTCAGAGGGGGGGGGGGGGGGGCGCTCTCCAGTTCGGCTGCGACCAATCCTTTTGTGTTTGTCGAAGGGGGCCGGCTGGATAATAGCCTCGCTGACCCCCCTCCACTCGTCGCCTATTGCTGCGTCCTTGCACTTTAATTGCATCCCCTGGATGCCGGTTTGGAGGAGAGGAGGAAAACTTTTAGGGAGGTGGGAAAAAAGGGGCTCTATAGT